>NC_141791.1:1609251-1911232 GCF_054643075.1 Acanthaster planci | reverse complement strand
CTGTAGTGTATGATCATTGGATTGCATTTGTTTCCCATGACCAATAAACTTTTGAACTTCGTTTTCAGGGCATCCAGATGCCTTTTCATACATCATTCCCATTCCTTTCATTCAAATTCAGCTATTGCTTGTGAGGGATCCCTCCAAAGAAAATATAAGTAGGGGGCTGAGTTACTTGTATTCCCTGTGCAGTTGTTCAGGTCCGTTTTACTCATCAAATGCAATTTTTCTTTCTGCGTGCCTGTCAGGCAGAAATGGAGTGTGCTGTCAGCACTGTCCTCCTTCCAAGTTTTGTTTCTTTCGACTAGCTGAAATCGGTTATTTTTCTTCCAAGATATTTCTCTCAGTTACTCACATCCAAACTAGACTCAAATGAGTTGAAATTGTCTGAGCATGAATTTGTTTTCTTGCTGACAAGTCGAGCTACAAAATATAAGGTTGCTCTGTCCGTCCATTGTTAACTTCAGGTCATACACCCAATCCTTGTTTCAGTCACAACCCGAATTTAGTCAGAATTAATATTACGGGTGCCCTTCGACGTGGTGAGAAACAACAATTTTTATGAACCCGGCCTTGAAAGAAACTTGGTTGAAAAATCATCACTTGGGGTCCCACTGCATTCCTGGCATGGCCAGAGACATGTGTATGGACAGAATGCCTGTGGATGAACGCGAGGAGCAGCTCTTGCTGAATAGGGAACACTTGTAGATAGATGTTTACCAGCCTACTACTTCTTCAAGAAGTGCGTCTGGTATTTCATCTGTGGCCTTGAAAAGAGGTTGTCAATATTTTTGGAACTTGATATTCTTGTCATCTGTGATCTTAGATGAATAGCCGTGTTGATACAGAGAGGGTGTTGGTAATGAATTAACAAATAAGATGATGTTGACATTGAAAACTAGCTGCTAGAGGAAACTGTAAAGTTTTTAAATGTGATTGTTTAAAAATTCCGCTAAAATCTGGAAGAGGCTTGTGATATGGCACTTAAAAAATATATGGCAATTGCTAACTGTTTGTTTTGATTTGCTCACAGCCGAGTGATAATCCGCAGCTGAAGCGCTCCAATTCCTCTGTTTGTTTGGAGACGTCAGATCTCCCCGAACCCAGCGAGTACCGGAACGACGCGGACTGCAAGACCCCGACTGGGCCCAGCCCGGTGGCCTCCTGCGACATCGAGGACGTGGTGATTGATGGGCTGGCCTATGCGGGGGAGCCTGGCTCAGCGGAGATGACGACTGAGGGGAGGGCAGAGAAGACCGACTGGCAGAAGCAGATCAGCATCCCCATCTCGGGCGGCGTCCGGCGCATGCTGGCATCCCGCGACAACGGCCGTGACGTCAAGTATGCCACCTACTCCAGCAGCCGCCGGTCCCATTTTGCCAACTCGCTCTACGACAACGTCAGTGATGAGGAGGACCCTGATGAAGACTACCAGTGCAATAAGAATGCCAGCAAGTGGTCCTATGCCGACAATCATGTCACCAACTCAAACCGAAAAGCCGTCCCAGGGGATATCCCCACTCAGAGCGAGGACTCAATTACACCCACCCCAATAAAAAAGGTTATGTCAAGGGATGCTGAGACCACCTCCTCGGGGAAAAATTCCAGAGAGAGCACCCCTCGTCACAGGCCAAAAATCATCATCAATCACACCACTCTCAAGAAGGACGGCAGTGCCGTCAGCCAGGATTTACCGTCTCCCCCAGAGAAAATAACCTCCTGCCCCTCGGACCAAACCTTGGAGGCAGGCGAGGGTGGGCTCCGCCCCCGCTCGAACACCGCCACCAGTCGTACCAGCTCCAATGGCAGCAGCCGCGGGAGCACCAAGCGCCGAGGCTCCCGCAAGTCCAAGATCAAGAGCCTGATCGTGGGCTCGTCGACTGACCCGCTGAGTGACGTGGAGAATACCCAAGAGCACCTGGCTCAGACCCACTCCCTCCTGCAGGCCTACGAACTGCACATGCAGAACATGAACGACAAGGACGACTGTGACAATGTGAACTCAGACAGCGGGTTTTCACCCCGACCACCCTCCACACGGAGGTCCTCATCCTTCAAACGGAAAGATCCGAGGACGGTCACTTGCGGTAGTGAAGGCAGCAGCAGTGGTATCATGGGAGAACTCGGAACTCTCACATCCAGTGAGGGACATTACTCGCAGGGTACTGATGAGGATTTTCTGGACCTTGAGAACATGAAGAATTTTGCTTTGAAAGATGATGTAAGTCCAAATAATTGATATTTACATTTCCTTCATCATAAAAGAATGTAAGGCGTTATGACATTTTACTGGTGCAGTATTTTGTAGTTTGTTTTTTGTCTAGTCAAGTTAGCTTTCAATTTTTTCATGGATAAGGAGAAATTTACAATACAGTAATACAGAATTTTGTTTTACCCCCTTTTTTACATAACAGAAGACATTTTTGGCCAAAATTTGTAGTTCTTATTCTCTTAATGATAGATTTGATAGTTTTGGTCGTCAGTCGGATATTTGGAAATATATTTGTGCAATACTGGAGAATCATATAAAAACTTAATAACCCTTGGCCTCATGCTCAGTATGGCAAATTTTATTAAAGCCGTTTGACCGCCCAGCTCGTAGAATTTGAGTACCTGATTTGTAAGTATAAATGGGTAGTAGAATTAATTGTGAAGAACTTCCTGAATTCTTGGGATTTAACACAAAACAACTCTGGAATTTTTAAGAATGAGGTTGTTTTTATAACGAGCAATTTTGCAACGTGTTGCAGGTATTACAAATGTATATACAGGCAACATTCGAGCTGTATCACATACACCCTTCCATTAAACATAAATCACCGCAGCGATGATCCTTGGCACCCATCATGTCAGGATCAACTGGATTAAGTTTCGGCATTCCGGTCAGCTTTTTTGTTTTTCCTTATTAGAATCCCGAGTATATCGGAATTCCAAAAATGAGCCATTTCCTGGATGTTATGACAGCCATATGCGAATGACAGTCCGAGAAGCGAAGAAGGAAGGAATGCCATTAAATCCAATTTGAACACCCTTTCCCCCATTCCCTCCCCTCCAAAAAAAGGGGAAAAATAATTGTGGTATGGATTGTTGGGGGGGGGAGTGATGGGGAGAGTTTTAATTAATTGGCTGTGAACAGGTGCACCATTTTAGGACCTCCTTGTCATTGAGTTTGGGTTCACTTTAGGGTGCCTTTTGGATTGTTTGTTTGGTTTTTGGATGCGCCGATGGCCATGTGTGTTTGACTTGAAACAAAGCCGGTATTGGAGGGAATGCAGTTATAAACCTGCCTGCTGGAAAGTATTTGCATTAAGAGAGCCTTGCGTGGTGTCATTGGGAGAGTTTTGAGATTGTATATTTTGGGACCTCCCAGTTTCTTGTCATTTTAATATCGTAAATCTGGTCAGTCCTCCCCCCCAAAAAACCCAAAGGCAGCACTCTCATTATTGCTCATTTGGATGATGTCATCGTCGTCAACTAAGGTCAGTCTAAAAATTAAAATTTAGGTCTTCCTTTTAATTATAGGAACAGGGTCCCCAAATGTACAATCTCCAAAGTTTCTGTGTTGGGTTCAACAGTAACATCAACTTCATGCAGTTCAATATTCGTACATTTTCCTGAGAAGTTTTAAAGGGGAAGTTTTATTTGAACCTCTAAAAATGATTATCAGGTTTTTAAAGAAAATGCCACTAGGGGTAGACCAGCATGCAAATGCACTGATCAGAACAATTTTTATTTTACAAAATTTAACCACCAAAATGTACTGGGGGGGGGCTCATTCTCATATGAAAATATGTGACTTATCTCATGTGCCATATGAGACAAGTCACACTGTACTTTGAACTCCAAAATATTCAGGACTTGGTCACCAGCATATTTTGTTTGGGCTAAAAACTGCTATTTATAGTTTCAATCAAAGCTGACTGAAACGCAGAATTGTTTTATTTATGTCACCCTCTCTGCCACTCTCATTTGGATGTTAATGTCCTTGAATCTTTGTAATATCCAAGGCAGATGCTGGGAGACAGCCAATTAATATTATCATTCCAATAATATGCCGGACAGCTGGGCCAGCCAGAAGAATGCACGGATTGAAAATGGAAATCACAAAAACATATCACGCCAGCTGGTGGGTGTGCTGAATGTCCCAAGTTCAGCTCTCTGTCTGTGTTGGACATTTGTTGCTCTGTTCAGCTTGGATGTACATGCTGTATATAATACCTGGTGGGATTTTTTTGTTACTGAAGCGATGTAGTTTGAAAATTCGTTAAAAATGAAAAAGTGGCATTTCGTTTGTCATGAATGGACGACAAACTCCAGAAATGGCAAGTAATAAAACTCAACAGCTCATTGCTTGGTTGTAGTCAGGTACTTTTCAAGCACCAATTTCACTGCCAAATATTGAACCAGTCACCAAATAGATTTAATCCTTCAAACACTCCCAATTTTGTAAAATTTGAGTTTGAGGAGAAAAGTACTCGGCCAAGTAGGCCACTTGTCAAGTACTTTTCTCCAGTACCCATGTTCTGAAGCTTTGTTCTTCCTAAACCAGCTCAGTATTTAGCAGAGAATTTGGTCTTTGTAAAGTACTGGACTACATGACTGCCTTGTTATTGATCTTGTTTTATTCGGAGGCAGTTGCAAAATTTGAAAGTCCATTACATATTGTTTGGGTGGGTGGATGAAGGCAAGGGTTTTCCTCGAACTGTGAATGAGACGGAAACCTGATGCATTGCACTGAGATTTTCTGTTTGCCAGAGTGATCAAATGCGGATAGTTTACAGCAGGTAGGGCCGAAGCTGTCATTCCTCTGCGCTCTTACGGAAGTGGCCATGATGGTAAAATGGATAGAGTGCCTCAGGATCAGTGCAGAAGTGAAAGAGTAATTGGGAAAGTGTTCTGGGGCATTACAAACAGTTCTGCCAGCCTGAAATGAATTTGGTACCATTTATTGTACGTGTATGCCAGATGAACCTGTATAATGCAGGTGAATCCTTCTGACGGCGGTTTAACTACCGACTCAACTCCAAATTTCAATTGTACTCCAATATCTGACGCTTTTGTTTCACAGGTAATGCCCTTTGAAACATAATTCGTGTTTATACCTTGAAGAAAAAATTTCTGACTTGTGATTAGGAGTTTGAGTGTGAACACCTGTCGAACCTGTGCAGAGATTTGTTAGCCATCGTTGTTGTTTTCCATTGCAGGACGTTGAGGAGGATGATTCAGACAGCCACTCCTTCAGCTCCCTCCACTCTCAGGCCTCCACCTACACCCAGCGGGGAGCCATCCGCAAGGCCGGCTGGCTGCAGTGCAAGAGCCTGTTGGTCCAGAAGAAGAAGAGGGTGGAGAGGGCAACCAATAGGAAGTGGAAAGAGTACTGGGGTAGGCAGTTTCTCTCTGTGACTTGTTCCTATTGGTCAGAAAAAGGAAAGGTTTGAAATGTGGGCCAGTTGGTCTTCAGAAGAGTGCAGAGGGTAGACATTGATGGCATTGTTATGTCTAAAGCTTTCCTATTGGTCAAAATGGTAAACATTTAAAATATGGACCAATGAGATTGAGGAAAAAGTGCTTTAACATCTGCTCTTATGTGTTATCATTTCTGATTGGTTCTTTGTTCCTATTTTCACTTTTGTTAATTTGCTTTCAGTTTGTCTGAAAGGCACCATGCTTCTGTTCTATCATTGTGAAGATAAAACCACCCCAGATGAAAACATCGAGCCAAGACATATACTTGGTAAGAAATCAATAACAGCCTTTCAATCTAGTGAAAATTTCATGGTTCCAATGTGTGAAGAGAAGAAATATTTCCAAGTGATGCAAGTTGAAAGAGGTGACAACTGTTTTTGAAGAAAGGTTGTTGTGAATTGGTCAGCTGTGCTGCATTTTTGTCAACATCTCCACGAGAAGTATTCATGGTCCATCTTGAGATGTCGATCAGTCATCAGAAACATCAATCTTCATGTTCCTGCAAAAGTAAAACAAAACAAAGAAGTTGTGCATTCCAAAGGCTACCAGCTCCTCCCAAAGATTGTTCTAATCCTGTTTTTTTTTCTTTTTTGATGTCGTGTTTTGACAGTTGTGGAGGGCGGAATTGCTCAGGCTATCCCCGAACATCCAAAGAGAGATAACATCTTCTGCCTCAGCACGGCATTTGGAGATGCTTACCTCCTGCAGGTAAAACAGCAGGGCTCACTTTTTGAGGCGTCCATCCATGCTAAGGCCTAAACTGTTGCAAAATGTTTTGGCACTGGTGAACAGAAGTAGCGATTGCATCTGAATATTTTAATTGAGGGAGCTTATAAAATACATGCATTTTCTGCCAGGGTTTTTCCTGCAGGGGTTGCAAAAGTCAGTTCAACATTTCGGAAAAAGCAGACTGCCATTTTGAGATAGGTTCATAAACCAAGATGTCTAACTTTAAAATCAGTCGTTCAGACAAACAGTGAAGGCCAACATTATGACAACGGACATTTCTCTGGGTTCTAGAATTGGAAATTTGTTTGGTTCAAAAAGTTTACAAGTTGGTTTATTTTCAAGAGAAAATACTGCAAGGAAAGTAACCCGACAAAGATAATTTCAGTCTTTGCCATCAAATTGACCGTTTAATACTGTTTTCTGCACTACTGCTATATTCACATTTATTGATAATGACTTTAAGTAGGGCAAATTTGATATCCATATTTAAGAGTTTCACATATATTTTCATACCTGGCATTAAAAGTTGAAGTTATAATAATTAAAATGGTAAATAAGCAACATACAGAGGGTTAAATACTTGTTGAAGATTTCCTGGTGGTAGGTTAATTGGATTGTCATTTATGTAGCTTAAGCTATGATCAGTTTGCGTCATGCAGAAGTGAAACAGCCATACCAGGCCTTCTGGAGTCTTTTAATTTAAATCTTCATACAGATCAAAAGAAGGCCTTCAGGATTTTGCCTTCAGGATCGATCTTTCACTGAAACCTGTACCAACAGGACACTTATTGACTCATTGCCAAAGCAAAAGCGGTAATCAGGGCGGTTGAACGTGAGATTGGTTAGCCATTAAAGAAAGATCTTTCACTCTCATTATTTAATACTGGGAAGTCCCAGGGTGACAAGATTGTAAAAGGAGGCTTTTGAAAAATTCCTTCTTTCCTGAGCTGCAGAAGGCATACTTTTATTGTAACTGATCATGGGTCACATTATTTGACATTCCTAGTTATTTATATTTTCTCGGATTTGGTTTTTTGTATTTTCAGTCACAAAGTCAAATTGAGCTGGAAAATTGGATAACAGGCATCCATTCAGGTAGGACAGTTCCCACTTCAACCCAAAAATGGTTTCATAATTTTTCTCTTAGTATTCCCCTGTCGCAGTCCACAGTGCACCGCAACTTGGTTCTGAACAATCCAGTTGAATTCCGACAACGTTCGAACAAGGAAACTGCCGGCAAAATAATTTTGTCCCCAGTCTGTTCCCTGTGTAGGAACAAATACAGGAAGTCCTATGTGAGATCCTGTAGAGTGGAAAATTTAGCTACGTCCTTGAACAGACTTGATTTTGTTTTGTTTTTTTAATTGAAAGATATGATAGCATTATTCCTGTTTGTATCTTTGCAGCGTGTGCATCAGCCTTGGCCAGACAGCATGGCAAGGATGATACAATCCGACTCTTGAAATCCGAAACACAGAAACTCGAAGCCAAAGTTGAATCTGTAAGCAATCTCTGAATTTTCCTCGGAATAAACTTCTTCAATACTTCTTGAGTTTCTCTCCATATTTACTCTTATCTGTTGTTTATTTGTCCACATCTGGGAACGTCATTTCCAGGGTGCAATATTGCTTTTCTTTTTATACCGTGGAATTCTTTTCTTCATTCTTTAAGCATTCTGTGTTTACATAGCCAAACAGAAATTCTGTGCTACCCTCTAAATGCAGGTTCCTTGGTTTAATACAAGCTGTACACTTGTTTATGGTCAAACATACATGTACCGTAACTATGGCAGCCCATAATAATGTTAAGTGCATCATTTTCTGCTATTGAGGATCCTTCACTTACAGTGGGGCTGAGCAAACTTTTGTACCTTACATATCTGTGAAATAATCCCTTTGAAGTGGACAGAGTTTTTGATTGAGGAGCTACAAAGAGCCATCTTGGAACAGGTTCTTGTTTTGTTGGCAGGGATTTGTTTGATTGCTTTATCATGGGAGTTGTTCAGTCGACTAGGAAGGATACAGCAAAGTTGCTTGGCACGTACACGCGTGCGGTTTTTAGGCAAGCTGCAAGGGTTCAAGGTTTGTAGTCCAAGCAGATGCGCAAATCTTGGCCACACAGCCTGCTTGGGTTTCATAACTTCTGACTGGTGCCCAAGCCTCCTAGATTGGGATGCCAACATTGGGCTGGATATGTTTCGTGGCTAAAAAGCTGTTCTGGCATTCCAGGGGTCACGTGTTTAAATCCTACTCAAGCAAAAACTTGTATATCAATCGATTAAATGTTCACGAAAGACATGCTGAGTTGTTCTTGCCATGTGGTCATTGTTAAGTTTATCCTTTGCCACGTTATCATGAACCTAATTGACAACTAAGTAAATAGTATTTTAAGACTGAGGCAGATTTTGACTGAACAGTACTTGTTACCTTATACCGCTGTATTCTCAATTTGTTAATCCAAAAACAATTTTGCAGGAGACCAAGATGAAGAAGATGGCAGAACTTCAGTTGACTGTCGTCACCCAGACGAAGAACAGACAAGCCATTGTCAGTCAGGTATTTCATCCCTCCTCTTCTCCTTTTTTAGCCCCTCCCCCTCCTCATGGAAGCCTTTGAGAGCAAGGATGCTATTCGTTGATGATAATTTGATGTTCTTCCTTTAGGTCTCTGGAATCATATTTAACCTCTTAGCATGGGTAAAGCCTGGCAGAGGAATCATTAAGCCTGTGTTCCTGAGCAAGATACGCTATTGAAATATATTTGGAAGTCCACCCAGAAAAGGCAGGACTGTAAACTCAATCAAGTAGTCAGCCTGGGTGAGATTCGGACTCCACAATTAGGTCAATCGATTGATCGGTGCATATTGATATCTCTGACCTGGCGCAGATTGCCCAGTGGGACCAGAACCTGGAACGCTTCCACCTGGAGCTCTACCGCCTGCGCTGTTACATGGCCTCCCTGCAGGGCTCGGAGCTGCCCAACCCCAAGACACTCCTGGCCTGCGTCTCCAAGCCCACCAAGCACACCCTGGCCAAGCTAGACTTCTTCTCCGTCTCGTCCTTCCACGCCCTGGTGAGCGCCCGCAACCCCATGGGCCTAAAGGGTCGGTTCTCCAAGCCTAGATCCAAGAAGCAGAAGGGACTGGTAAGCTACTCTAATCCTGGCTGCAAGAGCACAGCCAGGAAGTAAATATTCCATCTTTACTTTAAAGTGAAATGAATGTTGAATTTTCTTTTTTTCTCCAGTATCTTTCGATCTTGTCAATTTCGGTACATTAGAACTTCATTAACTAACAGGAATGCTTCTCTCTTTGTTTCAGTTTGGTACCCTGAAAAGAGCTTCCAGAGGGGCAACCGCCTTAGCAGCTGATGCTGCAAGGGTAGCAGAAAGGTGAGGAACCAGACATGAAACAAACTAATCCAAACATTCCCAGTTCTTTTAAATATATTAAAAAATCCTTTTTGTAGCATGGGGTGTGAAAGTTTGGGTGTGCGTGAATTTCTCACTTTGTTTTCAGCGGGAAACATTATATCATCACTGCAATTTGACTTTTGTTTTAGGTAGTACTTAATTTAAAATTGGTTCTTTTTTGTTTCAGTCACAATAACACGGCAGCCCCACCGGCCCAGTTTGAAGAATCAGACCAAAAATCACCTGACGATGATGAAGCCAAGGCCAACGACCTTCCTATCACTCAGGTATACCAAAGAATTAACCCATCTCTCTCTGTACTCGGGAGCCAAAGGTTTCGGGTTTGAATCCCACTCAAACAAGTTTTGAAGAAAAAGTAACAATGCTTAATAGTATTTTAATATTTGAAGGAACTGGTTTGGGATTGTAATTGTCACAAGGCTGTTTCTCTTAGCAAGGTAGTTTCAGTTTTCGATTCTTATTTTAGTTGAAGAATTTTTCTGTTGCCAATTGAAAGAGGCCGTGTCCGAAACGGGCTTCCAGAGCTACGGCTAGGTCTATTGTCTACGCGTCTCCACGCGTTTCAAATGGAGTGAAGACCTAGACCTAGCTCTAAGACAAGCGATTTGGATGCAGCCAGAGTCAATTTTTTCATCTGATAAAGTGAAAATTGAGTCACATTGGAACTTAGTTACTCCTGTTAATTGACGATTAATCAAAAATATCATCAGAATGATGTACTTAACAAGATTGGAAAAGTGTACATTGGCAGTCGGTCGCTCAGGAGAAAAAAGTCCTGAACAGTCTGTGAAATCTGAATCGGGAAAGAACTTTTCTCCGGTGATTGTGCAGCGTAGCAAGAGTTGCAGAGAGTGGTCCCCTTGGTCAAACGCGCGGTCATTGATTTTTCTTTGACAGTTGTTTGAGAGGCAAATGGAGGAGGACCGCAGCAAAGCAAAGTGTCTGTCGGAGGAGCTGGTAGAGGGCGCCCTGGTCAAGGTGCAGCTGCCGGACAGCCAGAGCACCATGGTAACGCTACGGCCGGGCATGACGGTGCAAGACCTGCTCATCAGCAGCTGTGTCGTAAGTTTGATTGTTCTCCCTCGTTGTCCTGAAAATGACAGCCCAGAAAGAAGGACTGGAAAGAGACCTCTAACTTACAGCAGACCAGTGCTCATTCAAAAAGACGTGCAAATAGAGACGTGCAACAGACTCTGTTAAAAAAGTGGGAAAATTTCATCATAAATGGGTCATCAAAGAAAAATCTTTCTACTACCTTAGAGATAGGTTTGGAAAAACCATTTTTGTTTGTCACTTCACAGAATCGACAAATGGATTATCACAACTACTATGTCAAGTTCAACCAAGCTATGCGATTTGGAGCCGAGGTTAAGATTCCTGACAAAAATGCCATCCTCGAGAAGGAGGTAAGTTGTTTTCCCCACAAAAGATTGATTTGGTTTTCCTCTAATAAATAATCATTTCCAAGTGGAAATTCAGGAGAATTATCTCACTGAGGACTTCTCAACCCAATGATATGCCTGTACTTGTGAGTGTGTATTTGATATAATGGAAGATGGGGTATATTGCCTTGAATTCTGGTGGTAAAAGTTGTGGTAATTTTTTTTATGCAGAAATTCGATGAAATTGAAATCTGCAGAAAATGCATCCATCAAGTGGAGCTGTACAAGTTCAACGAGAACATGGATTTCGGTAAGTGTTGATTCAGAGGTCTGGGGTTCGAGTCCCGGTTGAGTCAGAATTCCTCCTGTCACGTTATTCTGCTCATGCTTGATGCATTGAGACGGAGCAGGAGGCTGTAGATGAATCCTCACTTTTTTGCCAGAAAGAGTAATTGTGGATTGGTTGTGTCTTCCCTTTCTGTCAGGTTTCAAGGTGGAGGCGGAGCTAGGAGATGATGCAGAGAGGGAAGATCAACTCTGCGTCTTCATCAGCGAGATTGAAAAGGGGGGCCTGGCCTACCACCAAGGTAAAGAAATTTGACAATCCAGGCACCCCCACCTCCAAATTGGGAGAAAAGTCTCCCTGTGTTTGCTCAGGTATCGTGAGTGTGGCCAAGTGGTTAGGGGGCACAGATCATGATTAGACGGTCTTGGGTTCAAATCCAGCTGATGGCTGTATGTGATGGAAAAGCCACTCCACCCCTTACTTGCCTCTCTTCCCCCAGGAGTTTAAATAGGCATCTGCACTAGCCCAGGAGCAACCCGCGATGGCTTGGTATCCGACCAGGGGAAATGGAAATATTCCCAGCTGTTTCTTGTTACTGTAGCTGGAGATAAAATGCCGGCCTGACGTGCCATGATTGGTGGTGATGACTGTGCGACTTTACTTATTGGGAACAAGGAAGCTCACCCCTACTATAGTTCCAATTTTAGTTTGATCATTGGATTTACATTGTTACTCCTGGGGTTGGGGTTCATGCGTGTCTGTGTTCTGTTTCACAGATTTGCACGTTGGCGACGAGCTCCTCTGCATCCAGGGACGGGTGGTCTGCGACCTGGACATGCTCTACATCGAGAACCTGCTCCAGACCAGCTCCTCGGTCACGCTGACTGTCCGGTCCAGCAGGACAGTCTTTGCCCAGACCCAGGCCATGCTGGACACCAACAGGTACATCGACCAGTTGACCTGCCCACCCCCACCCAGCCAGAACCGGCTGACCGACGACATGATCGATTTGCTGATCATACCTGGGCCAAACAGTAAGTAGCCTTCTGATAACTTGCTCTGATCCTTCGTTTAACCTCCCCCCAACCACCACCACCACCAAAAAAACTGCTATGAGGAATACCAAATAATATTGAAACCATTGAAATATTAACTTTTTTCCCTCTGAAATTATTAGGATTCTAGTTTGAATGTGACAGTGTTCAAGTTAATTCAGATTTTGAGACTAGGGCCGTTTTCCATTACTCAACTTCGTCTCCGTCTCAGGCTTCGTTCCCAAAACCAATCCCCGATTGTAGGCTTGAAGCGTTTAACTAACATTGAATTACTGTAATTTCAGGCTTTCTTGCATCTTCTTTGATGTTTTGTGGCACTATTAGACTGATTACTGCGCTTACAGCTTCAAAGTCAGCTAGTAAAAAAACCAGTTGAAGCCTGAGACGGAGCCGAAGTTGAGTACTGGAAAATGGCCCATTATTTGATGCTGCATTTTACAGGAACTGTGTTATGAAACCTTTGTGAAAGGCCAGATGTATACTTACGCTTGTTACATTCCTTGCCTGTTTGCTTCAATTTGTTATTTTCCAGTTAACAGCAATTTCTAAGCATTTGATATTTCTGCTGATTTGGGGCTGCTCTTGGACCTTGTCTCGTGTCGCACCATTGTGACAGCTGAAGTTGGCCTTTAATGAGGGTGCAATTCATTTGGTCAAATTATCTTAATATATATGGCCTTCCCAAGGTGGCATATTGGATGGAGTGTACAAGGGAAGGGCAGTGGAAACTTCTACCATTGTTATTCAAATTAAATCCCCTTGAGAGGCCTTAAGCTTCTCCCACACAACAAAGTCATAACAGCCAAGGCTTACGTCATGGATGACAAATACAAGGAAGTACTTGTGCGCTAAAGAAGATCAGTGCGCAAATAAGGAAGGAAAGGAATATGACACTGTGGTCAACTCCTAGACCCGATCTGACGGAAACAGGAGTTGGAGAGTGTAAAGCAGCTCTATCTTTTCAATCCAAGAAGTCCTGGAGAGGGACGACGTGACTTGAGTGATATTTTGGATGACAGCAAGTAGTAACACAGGCTTCTGAAGGATATTTGGCATCTGGAATTCTTCTCTGGGACTTTTTTGGGGGCAGAAATATTGAATAGACTGACGAGGAAGCTCCATATACTGTGATCTGATGCACAAATGGAATAGAAGTTGACATTTTTCATCAAATTGGTGCATCTGAAAGACGGCTTGAAGAATCGGCAATGCAAGGCGGCAGGAATTGCGGCATCGAGAACAAGCCTCTGTTTAATTTTTCACAGAAATGCTTTAATGAGGAGTCACTGAAGTTGCACGGATCTTGATTTAACATGAAGTAGAAGTTGAAATCCACAGTTTGGGCCAATTCCAACGTACAGGAGTAAAAAAAAATGGGGAATATACCGAGCCAAGCCAGTACACTACGGGCCAGTATCAGGAAGTCGTTTTTTCAGCGGTCATCTCGGTCGTCATGGGCACTCAGGGAGAACCTTGGCAACCAACCCGAGGGAACTTGTCATATGATCGGCCAAGATTTATGTATTTCTGGTAGACAGCAAGGTCAGCCTATTGTTTCAGAAATCTTCACAATTATGAAAAGAAAAACCAATGTTTTCTCAAAAACTTTGAAGGTACATAGCCTTTGTAGCAACAAAGACTTTAAAAAAAATGAAATTAAACAGCTGTAGGTCTGGAAGTAGTTGTGATATTTTTTCAATCAAAGCTTTTACTAAAACAATGAGTAAAACAACATTAAGAATACAAAACATTGAGTTTTGTATATTTTCTCTGACATAAAACTGAAAAGTAATATTTATAAATTTTCAGTCTATATGGTTAACTCTGTCTATGCCTGTACGAGTAGAGCTTCACAGTAGATTTTTTCCACTGGACCAAAACCTTCAGAAATATGCTGACTCATAATTAGAATTGGCCCGTTCCCTAATGATGCTTGACTATATAAAATTTACCAGAGGTTACTTCTTTGTTGGAGTTGGCCGAGTTGACCGCATGACAGATTTGTCAGCAGTCTCTTCTGTTGTCTGGTGCCCTGAGGGTTCTCGAGAGTTCAGACAAAGACAGCCAAAATTGTCTGTTTCGCCCAAATGATCCACTCGGTCAAGCAAACACCCTTGATTTTTGGCGGGGGGATTGTAGTTTGTTTAGTGGTATGCACCAGAGTAAAGGGGATATAGTGCATGCTTTACACTGCCCTTCAGAGAATTGGAGGTTGTTTTCTGCTTCAGGGAAGTCCTGACAAGTGAGTTCAAGTTGCTCTGCCTCCAATAAATTTCATTCTCCCGTCGTATTGGTTTGTGAAATCAGCATTTTGGAACGTAGACAACATGTAGCAAATGTTGAACTAAGGAAATGGATCCTTTCTTTCCTTTTAGCCAACCATTTATTGCCAGGGTCTGTTCAGCACAGTTGAATAAACACAGCGATAAACTTTACAGCTCCACAGTTTGACAGTATTGGGTGTGCTTTACACCCGCTGATCATGTCATGCATTCTCTTTGTCACAGCTTCTTCAGGGTGACTTTCGTGGCAGGATGTAACTTTTTGTGTGTGTTTTTTTTTTCAAAGAAATATTTGGGGCATCATAGAGTGTTGCAATCTTATGTAAACAAACACAGTAGACAAATACGCCATTAGAAAAGTATATTTATAGATCATAAATACAGGGTAAACAAGTTTACAACAGCATTTGTAAGGTGAAACATGTTGCTTTTTATGCCCAAACTATTGAAAAACTAATAAAAGGTTTTCAATAATATGGTATTATTAAGAACAAGAAGTTCTTTGGAGTGTAATGAAAAGTTTGGTTTGTCAGTGAAAGTTGTCGTGACATTGGTACCACCTTCCTAGTTTCCCTTTTCTAGCACAGCTTTCCTTTGTGGTGGTTTATTGTAAATGACGTGTAATTGTGCTTTCGACGAGAGCAACAATTCTCCCTGTTTCACTTTTGTTATTAATGCAGTTGAACCCAAAAGAGGTAGTTTGCGTGTGTTGCTGCGGAAAAGATTAGAAGTTTTGTCTTTGTCCATGGGCTAAAAACTGAAGGGGGCTCTCACCTACCAGTTGCTCAGTCTGGCACTGTCTTATATCCAGCCTTTGCGCTGTTGCTTCAAGACTATGTTGTGTGCAAGCATGACTTACTGGGATGCGTTGTTGTGTCTGCCCCCCCCCAGCCTATGAAGAAAGCGAGGGGTCGGACGTCAGCCTCCTGTCCTCCACCCCATCCCAGGGTCCCAGCCCGCTCAAGTACATGTATGACCCCGTGGAGGAAGAACGACAGCGGCAGGAGCGAGCTCGGCAGGAGGAGGACCGC
This sequence comes from Acanthaster planci, assembly GCF_054643075.1. Classification (NCBI taxonomy): domain Eukaryota; kingdom Metazoa; phylum Echinodermata; class Asteroidea; order Valvatida; family Acanthasteridae; genus Acanthaster; species Acanthaster planci. The sequence goes on along the minus strand of NC_141791.1, from coordinate 1,895,570 downwards.
AGGGCGAAAGACAGCGAGCAGCACCCCAAGCAGATTGAGCAGCTCCTGAAGGGCGTGGAGCAGATCACTGACTTCTGCCGGACCATGGAACGGCCCCGGACGGAGGAGGAGGCGGCGGCGGGAAAGGGTGGAGCCGAGGAGAGAGACGGGGAAGGCGCACAAATGGACGATGCGGCCATTCTGCAACAGTCGGCGCAGAAACTACGAAAGGTGGGAAGGCGTTTTCCTCCAACCTTCAAGTCAAATACAATTTTTACACTCCACAGGGCGTCGGGGTATCATGTATTAATCTGAATCCACTTGGCAGTTTTGTGAGAGATGTTTGAATCTTTCTTACTGCCGTCACCCAGGGAAACATTGTTACTTTACACACTCTTCTCGTTTACTATAAGAGGGACGTCACATTTCACTTTCCTCTGACCGATGAAATGCATCCTTCCAGGTCATTCTTGAGCTTCAGGACACTGAGAGAGCATATGTCAAGGACCTGAACCTTCTGGTGACGAGATACTTGGAGCCCCTGCAGAGCGAGTCCTTTCTCACTGCAGATGAGGTAAGAATAGCGAAAAACAGGCGTATACCTACCCCTACTGTATTAACAATGTGCAGTGAAATATTCTCACGGAAATGGAATTTACGTCTTTAATCAGCTGGCCGGTCCATCGTTTTATTTCCTGTAGATCGATGCTCTGTTTGGGAACATCAAAGAGATCATCAAATTTCAGACTGTCTTCCTCAAAAGTCTGGAGGACTCAACTGACGTTCCTGAGTATGATGCGTTTACTGACCCAGCCCAATTTAAGGTGAGCTCACACCACGAATGCATGTCTAAAGGTTCCCGTCTCCCCCACGTTTCAGTGTCATTACCACAGATGTTGAGGACAAAAATCTGGTACAGTTTGAGCACCAAGTTATCGCCTCATCTCAAATATCCCAACAAATCCATTTTTAACAACTTTCTTTACTCGAACAGGTGTGGCACGAGAGATACTGCCTAAAAATGGAAACTCATGTTTGCATGATTGAAAAGCACAGATTGCTTCAAACTTCCAAAGCATCCTCACAATGACAATAAAAAGACTCATAAAGTTTCTAAGCAATACTTCCAACTTCCATATATTCAACTTTCACTTCCCTGAAATTTACCCGGATGTCAAATTCTGAAGACTAAAGCGAGAGCAACCCCCTCTTTCTCCCTTGCTTCACCAACCCAGCGCGTCCTGTTCTCCATGGGCGGAGCCTTCCTCTATTACATGGACCACTTCAAGCTCTACAGCGCTTTCTGTGCCTGCCACTCTCGCTCCCAGAAGATCCTGGACCCGGCCCGCGGCAACAAGGCACTGATGGAGTTCCTTGAAGCCAGGAACCCCAAGAACCAGCATTCTTCCTCCTTGGCCTCCTATCTCATCAAACCCATACAGGTAGGCCAGACTGAAGGAAGACGACCCATTCTGTCCTTTCCTTCGGGCAGCAAACGGCAGTGTTGTATTGGAGTCCATCACAAGTTCTTTCGCAAGTCTCTTCGCAAGGCCAGTCATTAGTAACCGGCTGAACAATGACAAAGGAATGCTTTTGTCACGGCTCACTTGAATAGCTTGTGAATTGGCTGAAAGCCAAATGACTTCTGATGGACTTGTGATGGACTTACAGGGACTTGGAGGGACTTGTGATGGACTCGAATGCAACACTGGCAAGTGGAAAACCTCTGTTGGACCTATAGCCGTGAAGATTTTATTTGGAGAAATTGAGATGTTTTTCTCATTTTTTTGGGGGGTGGAGAGTTTGTCTCAAAGTTTGAAATTTTAAACAAAATATCTATTTCTCAGAGGCCTGCTTTGGAATTAGATAGACATCTGCTCTCCTACTCACTTACCTATGAGTAATCTGTTTAATTCCAAGCCTTCGTTTTTCATTTCTTCTGTAATTAAAACAAAAATTTAACTGCATTTCACCAATTTGCTACCCATTTACAAATAATTCGATCTTAAAATCCTGTATCGGCAGAATCACAAAGAACCCTCATGGGATATAGAGATTGACAGCTCCTACAGATAATCTTCAGAATCTTGTTGATCTCTGAAGACCTTGTTGTGTGTTGAAGTGTTCCTTACTCTCCCAGATGATAAGGAGCAAGTGATGGCAACAGTGAAAGGTTCCGGCAATTCAGGAAAGTCATCATCCGCTCACTAATCGCCTTTTGCTTCTTTTTGTTTTTAATCTCCAGCGCGTCTTGAAGTACCCTCTCCTCCTTCATGAGATGAGGAGTCAACTGGATGGGAACAGCGAGGAGCACTACCACCTGTCGCAGGCCCACAAGGGGATGAGCCAGGTGGCTGGCCATATCAACGACATGATGCGCGTCCACGAGGAGTACGGCGACATCTTTGACGGACTTGTATCCGAGCAATACCACGTCAAGAAGGAGGTAACTGAACAATATCATGAAAAAAAATTATGATCATTTTCAAGAAGTCGAATTCTTTGAAGAAATTCACAACCCTTGAGATTTTTCAAAGTTGTTGCTGGTGTTTTTTTTTTCTGAAAAATGTTCAAGATAAGTCGTACTGTGTTGACATTTACGAAGGCAATTTGCTGCATAAGAAATTAAAAGGGAAACTCCAAAGATTTTCAAAGAAACCCATGTGATCTTGCAGAATGCAAACAGGTCAGATACAACCTTGAGCCCAAGTGGGATTTAAGCTTGGGTCATGAGGGTGAGAGTATGAACTCTGGTAGAATTGGTCCCGCAGTCTGAGCTGACTTTGTAAAGGTCAACACGGCCAGAAATTACCAGTTCAGTCAGATTTGAGTGATACAGACAGTCAATGCATCTCTGAATTAAACTTCAGAACATTGAGTCAGTCAATGCAAAGTATTGGCCGTTGGTTTTGTTGGGGGGGGCACTGGTCATTTGTGTAAGATTTTTTAAATCACTGCTTCCTGCTGTTTTTTGGTTGTGTTGATTCAAGTTCTGATATTTAGAATGTTGCAGTGGGTGTTAAAGAGCTAACTTTAAATATTCATTTGGTGTGAGCTGCTACCCAAGATTGCTCCCGCAATCCCCAAACTCCCTGCTCAAATCACCTCACTTCTCTCACATTTTAATGAGCAATTATTCGAGGTTTCATGAGATCTTGACCCCAAGTGCCCACCCAGGCTTGCTGTAAAATCCAGACTTACCAACTGTCACGACGCTGTCACAACTGCAGAAAAATCAGGCCAAGTTTACTTACCACTTAACAAAAGCCTCCAAGAATATGCCTGCCAAGTGTTAGGTGCCTCTTCCAATTTTAAAAGGCAGTTTTCTCCCAGCTTTGATACAGAAAGTAAAACCAAAGGATTTAAATCTGAAAATTCAGACATGAGAACAAGTTTCAACCGGCCTATTTGAGCAAATGTTGTAGTTGATGTCTCACATATCTTGATCCATTTCACCCATTAGGATTTCCATATCGTTTATGACAACCTACATTTGATTTCATTCTCCCTTGTTTATCACTGTCTTTTGTTCTGCTTCTTGCTCCCTGCTACCTCCCTTTTTTCCGCTCCTCCAAAATGGCCGCTCTCTCAGCTGGTGGGAACCAAGGTACAGTGCTCATTCCCCGGGGCGCAGTATTTCTTGCCCTGTTTGTCTTCTTTTTTTTTTCCTTTTTACTGTCCTTTATTTTATTGAATTTTGTTCTGTTACCACAAACCCTTGCTTTATGAACAAACCTCAGGCGGACAGAGTAATCAATTTCAAGTCGCCGGATTTTAAAGAGGTCTGACACTTGGTTCGTAATTGGTCAGACTTGGCATTAAAAGTGCATCATTTTTATGTTCTTTGAAGCAAGGGTTGACATCTCTGGTATCTAGTCACAGATCCTGTCCAGAATTGTTAACATTTGAACAAACTTACAGAAGCGTTTTTTGTGGAGTTCGCAAGCAGCCCTTTAAGTTTACTTTGTTGATGCCATCTTGGCTGGTTAGCGCTGTAATTTCACCACTCTCTTTGGAACAGTGAACCAAGATGTATAAAAATGTTGATCATTTTGGACCAATTCAGCACCTTTTCATTTCTTGCTTTATACCATCTGTTTGCCATCAGCACTCTTTCGGCTCACGCTTACACCACAAATCACAGTGTAAACTTGGCAAAGTTAAGGGCCGTTCAAAATTGTCAACCATTTTGAAATAAAAATAAAACCAACTTTGTTAAAGGGGACATGCATTTAAGTAACTAGTTTTTGAGAAGTTGATATTGCAAGCATTGGTTCCCCGTGATTGGACCCAGAAAGTTACAGTTTTGGACGGCATCTTTGTGTAGATTAGAACTAACAGCTGCATTTGCTTTATTGCTTCGCTACGGAAGTCGTTGTTAACGCAGCTGGTCACACGACTTCACGATGCACACAAGGTGCGTGTTTCACTGACTTACTGCTATTAACATTAACTCCAGTTGATCAAAGTTTCATCTAGAAGCTCACTTTTCATGTCTGCCATTCACAAGTGCACATATCCTGAGGTCTGCATTTTACAGTCGTTGAGTCAAAGGCAGCATGTAGAAAGTTGTTCAGAAAAATTCAAATTCAGCTTTCTGTCACAGTGAGATTAATCTTGTTCTATTCTATGACAAAAAGGTTTTTTGTATGCTTATTAATCACAGTAATGGGGTTACCCTTCACCTGTATCGACTTTAAACAATTTGAGACAGTGGTTGATATGTTGAGATTTTATATCAACTTTAAATAACTTATTAATTTTGAATGATATAGAATGCAAGAAATGAAAATGTGCTGAAGATATCTGTCCCTTTTCTCACTGTTTATTAGGCACCAGCTTGTTTCCTTGTTTCGTTTGCACAGTTTCTCAGCTGGTATTTTGTGTTATAAGTTTTTATTTTTATCATTTAAAGTATTTTATTTCCCATGAGAGGAAAGTGACTCCTATGTTTGTTGAAAAATTGCCACTCGTTTCTGTTGAAAATGCACCATTATATGAGGAGGCAACATTTTTTCCATGAATGTGTCTCGTTCTGAAAGCAGTCTGCAGGATATTTATAGGTTTTGCTTCTACTCACAAATGTTTATGATCCCCTTTTGTTCTTTCTGTTTCCAATCCATTGTTCTGATTATTGTGGCTTATATATGCAGACCTTGTTCACTTTCAGTTAGCAAACTTTTATCAGTCCCACAGGCTTTTTTATACTTTGCCACCGTGCTTAGATACGCAAATCAGCTTGAAAGTCTTTTTTTTATTTCATGTTTTTTTTCCAGATAACACAGGTTTGTAAACAAGTACATGCAATTGTCCTCTTCCCCTAGGTTGCTGATTTAGCAATGGATGACCTTGTCATGTACAACACCGCCCTCTGGCTGAACAGCCAGGATGACCTGGGAAAGGTCAAGCGAGGCAAGGAGCCAGAGGTCGTTATATTTGGTGAGGTTACAACCAATCTAACCTTTCTCTAATGCTTTGTTGTGCAAGCTTATGCAGAAGTTTGCGCTGCTTATTTCATCATGCCGCCTTGCAGAAATGGTCGCTCCGCAAAATTTGACCCCCTCAATCTTGTAATTCCTATGGGTTTCGTGTCCGTCCCTGTTTAGTTTTCCGGCCAGCTGTGGTGATCATCTGCAAGGAGAGGACCAAGAAGCAGCGCAAGGCGTCCGTGAAGGGCAACAGCCAACTGACTGAGGACGTCATCCGCTTCAAGTGGATGATCCCGGTGTCCAGCATGCAGGTCAAGGATGCCAGTGTCAGCGGTAGGTCCGAGGACAATCCACTGAGGACTGAAAATTAGAGTAGTAAATGAGAATGACAAATTATCTGATGGCTGTGCCGGTCTTGATAGAATAACTTACTTGGAAATCGCAGGCACTATTATTTTGTGGTTTAGAGCAAGTGATTGTTGTAAATTGTCTTGCTCAGGGACATAAGCTTGAGAATCCTTTTCCTATACTGAAATCATTATTCAGCCAAAATAAGTTTAAAATCAGTCGAAGAACCCTGAGCATTACAGTAATACACAGAAAAACGGTCAGAATTTTCAGAAGCTGGAAGTTATTTTTTGTTGTTGTAATCTGAGGTTTGCCCAGACAACATCAGTCAATATCAGTGTTATGATTCTCTTTGTAGATTCTGACTACTTAAGCCTGTGGGAATTAGCACACACCAAGAGTGAGGGAAAGTCCGAGAAGTTCTTCCAGTTTTCCTGCAGGTACAAATTGCAAGGAACCGAGGGTGTCATTAGTATAAGTTTTCAAAGTGTTCCTACAGTCCTTCATTCATTTTCAACTCTTGAAAATGCCACCACCTCATGTTAACAAATTTGATTAATTCAGTGTTCATTTTTGTAAAAATCCATTCAAGAGATCTTTGATGCATTTCAAGTGTGGTTTTGTTTTGTTTTTTGTTTTTTTTGGTTATGCAGCACATCGGAGTTGAAGTCTCTCTTTGTCAAGACCATTAAGCAGATAATCCGTGACCACAAATACAACAAAAACACCACCACCAGTGGGAAGTTCACCCTGGGCCGTCCTAAGACCTACACCCCCTACAGTGGCAAGCGTTTGGAGGGGCTATCACAGCCCAGACGGACCCTGCGCAAGTCCCTCCAGCGCGGCGAGTCCAGCCAGGCCGAGGGCTCGCAATGCAGCGAGGAGCGGTCCAGTGGAAGTGGCTCAATGAAGGGGGACCGGTCAGAAGGGGACCAGTTTGACTCGCTGGAGACGGACTCCAACAGCACGGGGCAGGGTAGCATGGGGATCAAGAGGCGCACCAGCCTGGACTCAGGGATGCACTCCAATGACTCCAGCTCCCTCACGGGCAGCAACCGCGACAGCGACCCGCTCAACACCAACGTCAACAACAATGTCCAGCGGATGACCCAGGAGGACGACTCGGTCTTTGGCTCGCCAAGCTGCCCCCTGACCCCCATGAGCGAGGGAGGGGATTGGGCAGCAGTGAGCAAGCCCTCCCCGGTTCCCCTCTCCCACAAGGAGATACAGGAACGCCTTGCCATGATGGATCTGTCGGTCACCGATGACAGTATGCCAAGAAGCTCCGAATCCGACATCGCAAGTGCCAATCGGACTCTGAGCATGAGCGGGGGTGCCGTACCTGTGTCCAACCGAAGCCGGCGGCAGAGGCTGAGCCAAAGGAGCTCACTGTACGACAACATGAAGTGCGACTCAGTCGAAGAGGAAGAGGAAGAAATCAAAGACACAACAGACGCAAACTCCAATGTCGTTCCTGGAATTCCGGGCTCTTATGCCAATGAGCAAAGCATGACATTGTAGATGTAAGAAGTCACAGCCAACAGACGTCCTTCCATCGCTGTAAGGTGCTTCTCGGCCAAGATTTCCAGTATCACAAGGATTTGTTTGGACAACCAAATGGTTTGTGCCGGTCTCACAAAGACAAGTCTGGTGTCAGTTTGATGTGATTCTTTGTCTGAAATCGCTGAAGATGTGAAATTAATTCCTCTCACCTCGGAAGCAGATTTGTCATTCTTAAGACAAAAGGGTTGCTGCAGGATGCTTCTTTTTACGTTAACCTCCAGAGTTGACCTCACCTTTTGAAATCAAGTGGAGACCACATTGGCAATCCTGTATAGTTTATCTCTTGTACATTTTGCAACAGGTGTAAATTATAAAGATAGGAAAACTCTCGCTTTTATCATCTCAAGATAAAGGAATGGATTCTTATTGCTTTAAATACACAAGGTCAGTATTTCTCAAACATGTGTAAAGATTGTACGTTTGAGTTTTTTTGGGGAAAGGTTGGCAGCGTTCAATTTTACTGTGCTAAAGAAAGAACAATGACAGTAAAGCGGCAACAAATATAAATAGTGTATGTACGGAAAACTGCAGCATTTACATTGCATTGCAAAGGGGAAAAACTAATTTGAAACTGGACTGTGCCTTGTGTAAACTGCTGGGATTTTTTTGCAGACGGGGAAAAAAAATGGAAAGTTTATAAAGAATATCAGTATTTTGTGACTTTAAGTAATCATCCTGTACGAATGTATAGGGATTGCAATAAATGCAATGTAAAGGAAATTTTTATATCACATTAATTGCCTTACAACTATACTCGGGAAGTTGAAAGTTTTTTCTCAGTTGAACAACGACATTTTTTAAAGATAAGCTGCAGCATACAGTCACTTTGATTTGAAATTACACAGAGAGCTGATAATATGGTATCACTTGTAAAGGTTTTTGTATTTAGTGAGAATGTCAGATACAGTGATCAAATTTTTGATCAAAGTGTCATTCAGTATCAACAGAAAAACTGATTTGATACATCCAGAACACGATTTCTGGTCTTTAATTACTGAAACATACTGTGGACAAACTCTTCACAGACAGGAAGCATCACTGTACAGATAATTTACGATAAAAAAAATCATGTTTCTGCTCCTTTTTTCCGGAAGTAATACTACTCTTGATTTTTTTGTGCTATTCCTATAGGTCCACAGGGTACCTTCACACAGAGGTGTGGGGGATGTTATTAGGGACTTTACCAAGCGTCTTGCTGCTACTTGATTTGTGCATCTGATTTGTTGTAACATTTTATACTCATAGCTATAAGAATTGTCCGTGTGATTACAAATCTCTTACCATTTCGTCAAAGAAAAAGGACCCACATTTTTCACACATAAAATGTCATATGAAAAAAAGTCAAGAGAATTTCTTCAGACACTTGACACATATCTTTGCCAGGTATTTTTTGACACATTTTTGATCCACCCCTTTTGGAAACTCCAGTTTCACTGGAATTTGGGATAAAATTGGTGTTGCATTGGTTGTGCAATAAACATCGAAGAAATTTCCAGACCCTCTATAGCTTATATGCAGTAACGTGTTACTTCTTTTGTTAACAAAAAGTATGTCAGTAGGAAATAACGTTGGTGTTTGATGTGCATTTCTGTTTGTTGTTGTTTTTTTTTTCTTTTTTTTTACATGAGCTTTTATATTGAAACTGTGCTAATAGAACCCTACTCTTTCATACTTGTTTGCTTTTTTCCTTTCAATGTACCTTTTTTTTTTACAATATTGTGTCATGTAAATTATGATGTAATTATATATCTTCTGTTGTTTTATTTATGAATCATTATTTTGAATATGTATTAATTTCTTTAGTTCAGAACTCTTCCCTTCCGACACTGCATTGTTCTGTAGAAATGTCTCCCCGTCTTCATTTTACTTCAAACATTTTTTAAATGGCTACCCTTGAAGAGTGTTTTGAAGTCAAACGAGAAAATTGCAAGCTTTTCTCAAAGCGTTGTGGCGGTCATAATATGAGAAAAATAAGAAGAAAAAGCACCCTAGGACTTCCAGGATCAACCAAAGTTGCCTTAGAAAACAAGATGCTGACGTTGAGATATATGCAGCTTTTTATCACTGCTATTTTGCCATGAATTTAAGCGCAGTTGAACTATGTTTTTAATTGAAGGAAAGCAATATAATCTCGATTACCTTTTCCTTAAAAGTATAGCATGGGCTCTTCTCAAAGGACTCAAGAAAAGTAAAAATAAACCCCAATCTTTGTTTCTGAAAATAGCTTAATTTGATCATGTGCAGGCAAAGAAAAGAAACTGTAATGTGAGTTAAATAAACATTGGTGTGGAAACAGATTTTAAAGAAATTTTTAAAAATCCATTATTGAAAGCTTAAATTTCCTTATCTCAAGAGTGTAACTTTTTATTCGAACAAACTTTCACCTAAATGTGTCATACCTTGGAAATGTCCGGGACAAATATTCTACAGAAATTCCCGTTCTTGTGAATGCACAATGACCTCAAATATTGAGGGGGAAATAAAGCGGCCAAGAACGGTTACCACTCTACAGTCACCGAGTCCAATGAATGGATACCTACCGCAATAAACAAAGGCATGCAGAGGGTGGATCTTTCGGCCCAAAAGTTGTCCCTAATTTAAACCATTCCCTTATTTCATGAAACTGCAATGATTTTATCCACTATGTAATTTTATAATTGATAATATAAATATGGCCAAAATATTGTCTTTCAGGCAGATGTAAAATACGCAGTGCCTCCAACCTTTGTGTTGCAATTAGTAAATTTGAAAAACAGTTGTAAAATCATTGTCTTATGTGTCTTCCCTTCGGTTTCAGTCGTTTTTCTGCGTTATAATTTATTTATTGTTGTATGGATATGGTGTCTGTCAAGCTTGACATTTAGATTTTGCTTGAAACAGGATTAGCACCAGCGCCATAAAGATGGCCTTGGAACTGGTCGTGTATGCTGTCACATGAGTTGGATGACGGAATGGCTCCTCCCCGGCCCCATCCTAACGGGAAGAAGTACTCGATTGGGGGGTTTTGCCGGCTGATATTTTCTGAAGTTTTTGAAGGAAGTTATTAGGGGTAACTGTGAGTGTTTTAACGCATCACACATGGTGGATTCAAATTTGCATGATTGGTTTTCAAGTTTCTGTAGGAAAGTCACATTTTCTCTCAATTTATAATTTGAAATTTCCAAAAAAATATGGTCAGCGCAATAAAGAGAGTGTTACCTTTGATTTTGATACACTGTTCTATGATCCATGAAAAAATTTTTTTCTACTCCCTCCAACACATCAGTTTTCAAAGACTTGTTACAAATTTGGCTAAGACTAGCCAACAAAATGTTGACTACTACTCGGGAAACCTAAGTTCATAAGGAGCAAATACGCTATTTCATCAGAGGGGGTGATCATGAAATCTCGCAAAATACACTTTTGTACAAATACCATAATAAAAATGATTTTAAAAAATCTTGTAAACAACGGGGCTATTTATTCCCAAAATAACCTCAGAAGAAAGCGCTCATTAAGGGCAATGACTGCGCATATTTAGAGCACACGGCGTTATGCCAGCAACTGCGCAAGCATTAAATTGATGTTGTTATGAGATCATACATGTACCAATCAACACCAATGAACACCAACAAATCATGAATATTCAATTGCGGCGGCGATCATAGGGTACAGGGTTTCGTGGCTGTGAAACAGATGGCTCGTGGCAAGCGCTCGCTATGGACATATCGGGCATGCATGCCAGAAAGTGGCAATCTCACTGAGTGCAAGATGTTATAGCCCAGGCAGCTCAAACTCCTACGCCCTTCCTATGTGCCTGCCACATGCGCATGCGTTCTTCGGCTAGATGCACGCGTGCGTTTGGCAAGTCAAGCACCCTATTGGAAAGAGGCATGAAACGCGCGTACCACCTGTTCACGAGCGTAGGGCCCACCGACATGGCTTCTCGTTCTGCTCACCGACTTTAATAGGCGATAAAACTTCTTCACGTGACGTAAGATGACTGCCAAAGGAGGAAGCGTACAATGTCCCTGGAGGCTAGTGCATTTTTCAGTCCGTGTATTTCTATTGACAGTTTTATGTACGCCAGAATGTTGAGACCATTGATCTCCTTTATAATGGAGCTCAATGGTTGAGACATGAGAGACTTCGAAGGCAAGCACGTTTCCTCGCACATCTGTGATTGAGCCTGAGCGCTGACCATCAAAAATTTACACAACAGAAAATCCTCAAATACCCAACCCAACCATCAACATTATCGGCCCGTGCCTAATACTCAACCATCCTTTTAATGCTCAAAACCTACATGTAGGTACAGTTATTCTTTATCATATCTGATATACAGAGGATAAGAAAAAAATTGCAATGTCACAAACTGCAATCATAGATAACTTTAACCCGTGTAATTTGGGCAGTCCCTGGGCCGGGACATGAGGAAAGTTTGCTGAACTTTGGAGATGGGAATCACAAGACCTGATAAAATTAAAAGGGTTTCGCAGGGTTTCGCCTCTTTCCCGGGATTTCATCACAATCTTCATTTACAAATAGACAGACACATTCAGATGAGTGGGATCGCACCTTATGAGAACAGAGTTGATATACTTGAAAATAGTCTGGAACCTTTTTCCCCGGAAGCGAAATTGGGCAAAATGCTTGGTTGATGTGGGGGACCGTGCAGGTGCTAAAGCATGGGGAATGCATATTGTGAATCTACGCGGAAGTTTTCTTGTTTTGAGTTTCGAAGTGGGAGCAATTTTGTCGTCTCGTGATTGTGAAGTCATATACTGTAGCCACTTTTCTGATTATCTTGTTTTCTGGAACTGCCTATTGTCATTCTAGGCAGGTAAGAAGGGTTCAATGTTGACAGACTAATGTACTTTTGCTATGTCCGTCATCTGGTCATGCATGTCATGCCATGGTAGTGGCGGGATGACTTGGGATGTTTTCGAATTTCATGTGATTTAAGGAAAGTGATTAGGACATTAGTTGATATCTTGCATTTATTTGTTTGTTTTTTTTCAAATTAGAGAAAAATCTAATTCCCTCAAAAACCAGTCCATGGTGGATACCGGTCTCATATTCCTAGGCTAGGATTTGAGCAACGAGTGTTAAGTCATGTAAGTCTCTGCAGTGGTTTATTAACAGTCAGAAAGCAATAACATAGTCTAAAAAAAAGTCAAAGTTAGCAAGGCAAATATTGAAGCATTTACTTAGAAAAGACTTGGAATTTTTCAGGCCAGTCCCATGTGTTTGTGAACAGGGAGTCAAGTGATGTCCATGTATGGAACTCTTTCTTTAAACTTCAAGTAGAGGGATTGGGGAATGATGCATATCACATGTACAGCATAGTACGACTGTAATATGGGCCATTTAACAGGGAACAACTGTTGATTTGGACAGAGTTCACTCCAACACGTAGCTTGCTAACCATTCAATTTCTGTATGATTTGAGGTTCAATCAGCGAGCAATTTTCCTCTGAGCAACCGGCAAGAATCGTGGGGGGCAAAAGATTTGTTTCGTGAACATATGAGCTCATCTTGGCATCATGGAGCAACTCGGCCAGAAGCTGGATTTTGTGTCCATCTCATCCTTACCGACGTGGGACAATGAGGAGAATATTCCTGAATACAGAGTCTCAGCAGATGAGAGTAGAACCTCTAGGTTCCCATGTGACCCCTCACTCAACCAGAAGATTGTGTTGTGGTAGGCATTGCTTTGTCAATATTGAATACATGTATAATGAATGAATATAATGATTTCACAGATATGTCATTCCAAGATTCCATTCATTGCACAATTAGGGAAATTTTTGTTAGAATATTGACATGGGCTCAATCGAAGATAATATTTGTTAATCTGACAGGGAAGGTGACCCCACAGCCTTAGATGCGATGGGCCTCATTCATCCGACCAATGAACATCTGAATGAAAATACCCCTCTCACAGAAGCCATCCACAAGCGGGCAGGACCAGACCTTCAAAATGAACTGATCAAAACTGTCAGATGTAAGATTATATAATTTCAGTTCAACCCCAGGCCAAAATATCATGAAATTGAAGGCACAATCGGTGTTCTCCACAAACAAATTTTTTTGGCAGAGCGGCATGACGTCATCAAGTGCACTATGACATAGTCAGACAGGTGTGAAGATTGCAAGGTGCACTTCCCTCAAGGAAAAATAATAAATTCGGTTTCCTCAGATGAGATCACAAGGGTATTTTTAAGGTTATCTTTTCTGTTAAAAATTCGTAAGGGGTATTCTTGCATGACCTTGGATAATCACTATTACGCCAAAGTCCAACATGTGACTTGGCTTGTCGTAATGTGTTGTTGCAGTGCCGCACGTATATGCATTTTTACAGAGCACAAAATGACTTACTTACACCTGCACCACTGCATAGTAACCGTCAAGTGCATCCAAGTAGTGATACTACAAAACATGCTCTACAGAGAGAACGCAGTTGGAAGAATTGCCTACAAATAATAAGATTTTAGGTCTGTTATTGCTATTATTGGCCCAGTGGTAGTTCCTGTGTATTTATCGGTGATCCAGAGACAAATAAGCTGCTGTTTGGACATTTTAGAAAGTCTTTTTGATTGCCATGTTTTCGATCGCAATACTTACACGTGCATGCTCCAAAGTTTAGTCAACATGAGTTGGAGATTGCGGAAATTGCTTGTTTTTTTCCTGACGGTGACATCTGTACAGTTGTTCGACTAATGACATCACTTGAATCTTGGTCCGAGTTGTTCCGATCGCGCCGAGCTGAAATCATTGCGAGGAAGTGTGTGTTCTACAGGTACATGTACAAGACATGCAGGCAGCGCTGCGGTAATGCATGCAGCGGTGTGCGCTGTATGTACATGGTCTGCGAGACCGGCGGTCAGAAAGGCTGATTCGGGGCACCGAGCTGGCAGCATGTGACGGCAGAGATTGTCCTGGCCATTGGATCTTGGCCGTTTCTATTTGTTTTTCATTTCAAAATTTTGGCAGAGTGTTAAGAATTTTGGCCGGGTGGCCTGAAAGTTTGGTGGGGCGGCCTGCCCTGCGGCTGTCAAATCCGTTTGTGGAGAACACTGCACAGTTATTTCACGACCCTTGGCTTCACATTTGTAACCTGATGATGAGCTTATCTGAAACAGTTGAACATGAATGATATTTTATTGGAATGTGTTCCTCAGTGCTTCATTTATTCATCGATAATTGATACAAATATCAACTATCGATACATTTTTCTTGACAGGTTGCAGAACTGGTGAAGCCAAACTGAGTAAAGGTTACCATCTACCAGCAAGGTTTGTCATCCACACGGTGGGGCCCCGCTACAACATCAGATATCGCACAGCTGCCGAGAGTGCCTTATATAATTGCTACCGTAATGTGTTGCAGCTCGCGAGGTACGATCTTCATAGTTGTTGTTAGGCCGCCCAACTGACATTTTTTTCCCCATAGGGTAGTTCAAAAGCACTGTTGGTTTTAATTAAAGAAGAAAAGTAGAATGCCTTTTGATCTGGCCCTTGGTAATCTCTGCTGCATTGAATGTGACTTCTTTTTTTTGTTCTGATACAGAGAACATGAGCTTCGAACTTTAGCCATCTGTGCCATTAACTCGGTCAAGCGGGGCTACCCTCCTGAGGAGGCTGCCCATATTGCAATAAGTAAGTTCCTATAGCCCCCCTTCCACCTACCCCCTCCCCCAGCCAAGAACCCTGTTCACCCTTAACCTTGCCCTTGTCCCACCCCCCCTTACCCAACCCCACGAAATCCATTCCTACCCCAAAACAGCAACACCCCGGCCCAATCCCTGTCCTTTCTCTGTCCCGTACTACCCTTTTTCAACCCAACCCCAACCCTAGTTCACACTTTGACTTCAAGCCCCAATTTTCCACCCCATTGCCGGTCCACTCAAAGTGGGATTTGGCTTTTCCATTTTGACTTTCTTGGCTCGGAGAGACTGGTGTCGGATTTCAGTTGTACTTCGGGGGCAACAACTTTTTGTGGCTTGTTTTTGTTTTGTAGGAACCATAAGACGCTTTCTCGAGAAGCATGGTCAGGTGTTTGAGAGAATAGTCCTTGTCATACGGGGAATTAATGAGGTAAGGCTGCTTTTTCAAACTGTAGGACCTAATTCAAAAGGAAGCCATTTTGATCATGTTCCCTGCATCTATTTTATTCAGTGTAATCTATGAAATGGGGGGTGCCAGACTACTTGGGGTTCCATGCCTCACTTTCATTTTTTTTTAAAAAGTGCTTAAAACATTGAGATATAATAAGTTGCACATTTTAAATTGTTATCATTGTAAATGAAATTATACCGTAATTAACTTTATTTCATTGCTTTTATTTTTATTCTTGGTTTCCCAAAATAAGAAGTTAGCCTCACTTTCAATTCAATATGGCCGACCTGCAAATAAGATCAGTTGTAAATTCTGCACTGTTTTCTTCCCTTTGCTGAAATTTTTTTTTTTCAATTTATGTTGTTCAAGGATTGTTATCAAGACCTCCTGCCATTATACTTTCCCCGGAGTAAAACGGAAGAACAGTGGGCTTTGGACCTGGTACCAGCCAATATTGGTAACGAGGATGGGGAACCAGTCAATCCGGAGAGAAAGATCCGAATAGCGGAGGATCCCATTGGCAGAGATATCGGTAGGTTACAGGTGCCATGGCAGATTCCCGACCCAGATCCACTGCTGTGAATGTTACCAATGTTTACAATCATTTTTTTTTTCATCTGGAGTTGAGAAACTGTTCAAGGATTTTGGCAATAATCGTTAAAGGTGGCTGCAGTGGTCGGTCTGAATTCCAACCAGCTGCGGCAAGAAAATTGAGTGACATTTATTTGGTAGTTCAGAATTGGAAAGATGGGTACAAGACTAGCAGGGACCCAGCCCTAGACTTGTGCATACAAATCCAAGACCAACATAACATATCTGAACCTCAGCCTGTGTTTCCAGTTTTAATTTCACTGCAGTCCTAGTCTTGGGCCTAGACGGCAGAACTTGATAGCGAACTCGATCGAGCATATGCCGCGGGCGCCAATCGGTGGCTCGTTCTACCGTCTTGGGAACCTCCTGCACACCGAGGTGTGGCCCTTGTATGCAAAATAGTAGTTTTATATGAATACTCACAATTGACCCTTGGATGCAAAATGGTGCAAACAGGCTGTGGGTACGTTGGAGCAAGTTGGAGCAAGTTCGTATCAATAGTGTCAGCTTGTTTCTTCAGTTTGTTATGTAATGTCTTTCACAGGCGTACTTCTTTGCTTCTTGTTCCAATGCATCGACCGTAGCCATTATCAACGGTGACAGTACTTGTACTTTAGCAGTATGTTTCCTGACGCGTAGTGTATGTGCATTGTGCGGTGTGGTATATGGTGTACACGTACAGTACTGAGGTCATGTGTTATAGGTTATTGGTCCATATTCATGACATACGGATTCATTAGGAATTTCCCAGGCGCTGATTGGTTCCTCCGGAAATCCGGAGGAAAACTAAAGGAAAGTTAAACTGTAGGAGATTCCAAAGACGGTAGAACGAACCGTCGATTGGTGAAACCAAGTCACTAGAGTGCGCAATAGAAATCAGCGTGCGCGGCATATGCTCAATTGCGTCGGCTATCCAGTTCTGCCGTCTAGGCCCAAGACTACTGCAGTCCAGACGGCTCACTGATGGCTGTGACTTTTACAGACTTTTCAACGCCCTACCCTAGTATAGAAAAATGGTTTGTGTGCTTTGTTAAACTCAATCAAAAAGGTGACTTGCAGGCAGATTTATTCATTCAGAAATGTGATCTTGTATCGCCTTAGCTCCAGTCAACAGCAGAGAATCGGATGAGGAACAGGGAATGGACGAAGTGGACATCAGCAGTCACGCTTTCACCTCTATGCAGGCTGACCCGGACAAGACCAAGAGGGAGATGGGAGCCACCAGGCCCATCCTGAGCGTTGAGGAAGAGAAAAAAAGGAGGTGAGATAAATGGCAAAATGTTGGAAAGAAACGGCAGCCCGATAGCATCAAAGAATTTACAGGGACAAGTTGTACATACAACCACTCCTCTCCCTCAAGACAAGAAAGCTTGGAGGCAGGAGAAGAAGATGCAGTGGAGTAGCCTAAATATCAGTTTGTATGCATTCAGCTGAACATTGTTGTGCACATTCAGTTGAACATTGTTTGTGCACATTCAGCTCAAAAATGTTTGTGCACATTCAGCTGAAAATTGTTTATACACATTCAGCTGAAAATCAGTTGTCCACGTTCAACTGATAATTAATGCACATTCTGGTGAAGAGTAATTTGCATGTGTTCACCTGAAAATCATTTGTCCACATTCAGTGAAAATTATTTGTATACATTCCACTGAAACTTGCCTCTCTGAAATATGCTTGTCCTTATTACGGATTGGGTAGGTATGAGCGGTTCTTGAGACGGTCCCGAATGGAGGATTTGTCAGACATTGCCGCCCATCGTTGCATCTACCAGACAGGCGTTGACATCTATGGCCGGCCGATCGTGGTCTTTGTCGCCAGAAACTTTCCCGCAACGGTAGTCGATTTAGAGAAGGTACACAATCTCCCGCAAAACTCTGTTATATGCCAGATTGATTTAAAGAGGATTGGGAGTCAATCAAGTTGACCTCTGGTTCATGTGTACGTTTGTCACGCCATTATGCAGTATGTTGTGATGCAGAACTTGATTGCTGTTTTTTGTGACCCAGCATAGCAAAAAAGTGGGTTGTAAGTTGCCAGAGCTACTTTTTTTAAACCTGCGCAGTGTAAAATAATGGGAACCCTCAAAATTTTGTCACCCAGATAATGTCCGTATCCATCAGATTTCAACCTGAGCTGACTAAAAAGCAAAATCAGAGAAACCAAAATGGCCTTGAGGCTCATTTATTGTTGTATGAATTTTTAATTAGTTCCTCTGTTTGGCCTTCCAGGCGTTCCTGTACTTCATCTATCTCCTTGATCCCATAGTCAACGAAGACTACGTCGTCATCTACTTCCACACCCTCAGCACTGCCCAGAACCAGCCCGAGCTGAAGTGGCTGAGGCAAGTCTACCACACGGTGGACAAGCGGTATCGTAAGCACCTGAGGGCGTTCTACATTGTCCACCCGACCTTCTGGTCACGGGTAAGCCTTCAGCCACGTCCAAAAATTGTTCAGCGTGGTCATGAGCCGTAACCTGCAGCAGCTCAAGGTAGTTACGTTCAACTTCCCGTATTTAATTCGGTGTTCTTTGGTATTATGTTCCCCCGAACAGTTGGTGACGTGGTACTTCACCACCTTCACAGCCTCCAGCATTAAGGATAAGGTCAGGAGCCTGAAGGGGGTTCATTATCTCTACAACACCATCCACCCAGATCAGCTGGACGTGCCGCCCTTTGTGTCCGAGTACGACATGCAGGTGAGTTATCCCCTATGTGCTCTACTCGCTGAGGGCGCTCTCAGCCCTAACTTCAGCAGCGCCGAAAGGGACAGGCCCACCTAAGCCATTTGACATTTGTATAAAGTGTGCTATGAAATATTGTTCCCCTCCAGGTTAATGGGAAGAGCTACTTCAATCCTGAAGAAGGCTCAGAGGTGGAGGGCCTGTGATCTAGGACACCATTGCCTGTAACCAAAGCAGCAGAGGTGTAAGTTGTAAAGATGTCCTCAAAAACCCACTAGGTGCTGATAAATTATTTGTGGCAAATAGAATAGTCCCGTTTTTGTTTTATTTATCACCTTTTAGGGATAGTTTGTATAATTTGGGTTGTTTTAATTTTTGGGAAGTTAGTTGTTTCATTTGAAGATAAGTTTTTGGTGATAATGTGGCCTGATCAAAAGCACCCCTCAGTGACTGAAAAGATCCATGTTGGTCGGGAGTGCTCATTTTGTTGGTAGCGATGAGACTGCAATGCTTACATTTCATAGTCGTTTGAGAATCAGCGGTGCGCAGTTAGTACCAAAAGAGCTTCCATTGCTAAGAAAATTGGACCCTTTCTTGGCTTAGCTTGGAGCCCCTAGACAAAACACTTCTACATTTGAACTGTGTTTTGCAACAAACAAAGAAGGTTTTGGCTCTTGTCTTGCACATTCTTGAATCCAAAATAAATCCTGTGTCATGATTTTCAATTTTCAGGTTGGAGAACTGCCACTTATTGGACTTTGCAATAACTTGATTATTATTTTACGTTTTTTTGTTTAACTCACCAGGCTGAAGTTTATTCTGTTAGCAATTTCTAAAGTTCCTTTACAGTTTTCTAAAGAAGTCGAATCAATTTCGTTTGTCAACACACTGGAATACCTTTTCTGTTGTTTTCATCAGTTTAAATTGTTCAGCATGACCATTGGTTGCAGTTGATGTTCTGAGTTGATATTTGTTTGGGTTATTTGTACAATGACATTGAAAGTAATCTTCTAGTCCCATTTTCCAATCCATTGGCTAGTCATTTTTACTTTGCAATTGTTGCCCGAGCAAGCTGGGTGGCAATGTGGTTCGCTTGTCTACACTAGAAGGGGGGGGTTGGTATTTGCACGATTACCTCCTCAACATAAACCTGTGGAACACTGGAGCAGTATTTGCTGCCCCCTGGTGCGAACACTCGTGAATAATGAGCAAATGTCAAAGTTTGCAATCGGTTTGCAATCTCAAACTTACCCACCACTTTACCCATCTACTACCCATCAATAGCGCCCTCAGTCATCATAGTACTGAGCCATTGCTCTCTGCAGGTGCAAATCCCTGTTTGTAATCTCGCCGCTCTGTGGTTGATATTACTCTGGCCACTTCTTTCCCTGAGCTTAGGTGGGAAATACTTGCTGAGAACATTTACGTGTGAAATGCCCAAGAACCAATCGTACACAATACACATGTCATTCTAGCTGGTAACCTGTCATCAGTGGTTGGTAACCTGTCATCACTGTCTCATTTTATTGTTAAACAACTGCTGATTCTTCTCTTCCCCCCCCCCTTTTTTTCTTCCTTTTGGAATACCAATCCAGTGATTCATTTGGAGAAAAGTCACCTTTTGTACATTACAAGCTTATTTATTGGCCTTAATCAATTCTTACCTGGAGTAAATTACTCACCAGTGTATGGACTATTTAATCACAGGAAATTCAGAATGTTGGTAAAGTTGACAGTGGAGATTTGGGCACCAGTGGATAAATAATTTTGAAAGAAGAGCAATTTCATTTGCTGTGTGTTCTTGCTTGAGTTATGTGAAAGGGTGAAAGGTAAACTAGATCGGCAGTCAATTGCTGCTTTCATGCAATGCTGTTTCAAATATATAGTTGGTTCACTATCAACAACATCAAAGCTAAGAACGAGAGCTTGTGTTTTTGAATTATGTGTGTCACCTATTGGGAGGAAAAGGAGTGGTTTTCGTCCAACCTTACGTAGGTCCGCGTAAAATATGATGGAGATGAATCCCGTTCATTGCTGGGAATTTCTGTGTGAATTTTGTGCTTTTAAAGTCTTGCAATGTTGATGCAATGCTAAAACCTTCCCAATATTGATTTCTGTCATCTTATTGCCAATTATCTGGAGGACTAGAAAATTGCAGGTTAGGAATTTGATCCCACCGCTGTCCCCCTTTTTTGACTAATAATGTTTCCATGTGCTGCACACTTCCAAATTATTTGTTCAAATTGAATTTTAAATAAAGTGACTCTAAAAATGCTCACAGCGATATTTGCCTGAATGAAATATGCTTTGATGGTAATGCTCTTTTTGATGGACTGTGTTGAGACTTGTATTTCTTTTGGCATTCATGTTTTGTCACCTTACAATTTAACTGTTAATTAACAACTTAGTATCGCTCTCATTGAATATGCCTCACAGAGAACATGCAGTAATAACCTATAAAATCGGTGAGGGATTTATGTATTGGGGAAATTGGGACCCCAAATTAGCGATGGTCTGCCATCAGAAGATGGGTTGTGTAAGGTTTTCAGGACCACTGAAACCACCTTTTACATTTGAGGGTGTTGAGGCACTTTTTGTAGGTTTTTTGCCTGGGAGTTTGCCCCTGCTTGTTTCAGTGCTGTTTGGTAGAGTTACATGCTGAGGTTTTCCACTTTTATATCTGGTTAACATGTTTGTAGCATGTTTGATACATTTTTGATCTTATGTTTTCTACTGATTTCGGTTGGAGTCTTTCTGTGTGTGTGTTTTTAGCTAACACTGGGAACTGTCAATGGTGGTTACTGCCTAAACCTATAAATGTTCACCCACAGAGAAAATTATGTATGCCAATATTTCTTTGGGCTTTTTCTGATACATAAAATGGCCTTCTTGTGGGTTGTAACAAGTTTTGGTTCATTAATATTCATAAAATATATTTCTAACAATAATTTAATATCAAATTGGCTTTTGAATTTCTTGTTAACATAAGACAGCAATTCAAAATTGTTGTCAGCATAGCGAAGGATGTATGATAGGCTATGTGTGTTTGCTTCCTGCAAAATTCTGTAATGCAATGTAAATTTAGGTCTCTGCTTAAAGGAAAATTGTTGACTATGAAAACTCCCAGTGTTGATGCCATCTTGCTTGATACCTAGAAGAGGTCACCCAGTTGGTTAACGAACAGAGGCTCAGAACCAAGCTTTGAGTCCGATATAACAGGCTGCTCGTACTTTGGATTATTTTGCCATATTTGTGTATTTGATGGTCTGTGAATGTTTCGGACTAACTCGAGATCTTTTAACAGATTCATTGACAGGAAGTTCCGAAGCAAATCTTTCTTTTCTGCCTTTTCTCTCTTATCAGCTGTGATAAAAGGATAACTTATCACTGGAAATATTGATTATAATGATATTGAAATATTTCGTAGTATTGCATCATAAAGAATTTTCGAAATTCTTCATACTTTCTGTATTCCGGTATCCTGTTTTCTTTGTGTCTGGGTTTTTTTTTTGTTTTTTGTTTTTGGCTTCTGTTTTATTTATATTGGGGAGCGGACAATGTGTTTCATTTGGTGTTTTTTGTTCAGTTGTATAACTTTGGCAATTCCCCTTTCGTTAGAGTTTGTCGCACCTTTTTTTTCCCGGACACAGAATTTTAAGTCAATGTTGCAACTTCACAGTCATATCATGCTCGGCGGATGCAAAAGAACATTGTACGGAGTTGATAAAGCCCGCCATCTCTGTTCATGAGAAACATCTTGCTGGTTGCTGATTAGTCAATGTTGGCCAGCCTCCAAAGTGCAGCAGGTTTCACTAGATAGTCGGAAATGAAAACCTGTCGTTTATTAACATTTTTATCTGTTTACATTTTGACAGCCAATTCTTCGGTATCAGTTTTTCTCGTACCTGTTTAGAAGGGTTGGTTGTGTTTAGTTTGACTGTGTTTTGTTTAGTTTTGTTCTAACTTACTTTATCGTGATACTTGTAGCAGGCCAGTGTTTGTTAGTATCTGGATTTGCTTTTGTTTCTAAAAACGAAGTCTTTGATAATTGTCAGAAATCAGCAGCCTAACCCCCAAGTTTCCTGTTTTCCTAGTGCGTCAAGAGTCAACCACAGTTTAACTCTCATTTCGACAATTTTGATGGAGTTTCTGTTTTGAATGCACTGACTTGCGGTTTATTACTTTTACCGGCCTGCATTGACTTCCTATATCGTCGATATAATATTGTTTGGTCTTCAAGCTTCAACAGAAACTTGAAGACTTTTGGATTTCTTGGCCTTGCCCATCCATACTTCAACAAGATTCCGTGTGATCTCCAGTGAGTGGTGTAGCCGGGATACATTTTGCAGGGCGGCAATGGGGGGGGGTGCAGTGAGTTCGATCACAGTTAAACACTGGCCAAGGCGATCATCATTAGATTTTTTCCCTTTTCCAACTTTCAAGGGGGCGGAGCAAAGGCCTTGGCAGAGTGGGGCGGGGTCCATGCCTCCCATATGTCCCCATCCCCAATGTTGCGCCATGCGGCTGACACACTGGATACTTTTCACTGGATATGAGGGTGAAGTTTTGGCGCAACGCCAATATTGCTCCACTGCTTCATTTTTGCCATCATCTGCTATGAATCGAGGTTTGAGTTACGTAATAAAATAATCACAGTAAAACGACTCTAAAACAAGTTATGTCTGATATAAACGAACGGTGTAATGTTGTACCTGGAAACGGTGATTTCCATATAACGGTATGCGAAACGGCCGGAACTACTTTTCTTCACAAGGTGATTCTCGTTAGACTTGAACAGACATTTGCATTGAAATGCAAATGAACGTTTTCGTCCATCTGCTCTCATCAACACAATGACTGAGAGCGCCGTTTCTTTTCAAAATTAGGAAATAAGGTAAAGTAAAGATGGTGGTTTGCGTTCTTGCTGCCCATTTTCGCATTTCCTTGATTTATTCGTAAGTGCACAAAAGCCTGGTCAAGTCTAAAAAGTATGCCAGTCCACGCTGCCGCTGCGTGAGAGTGGCGGTGCGTTATGTACATAAATTGGTACTAGGAAAAAAGCAATAATATGTACCCATTGCTTAAACAAATATCAAGATCAATAGTCCAAACATTGTCAACAGAATTTGCTAGAAACACGTGACCCTGTACATTACCCTGATAAGCGTATCAATAGGCAAGCACTTATTTCGAAGGCTTGCAATTACTTTAAAGCAATTCTGATTCCAAACGCGCTTTGAAGAATGATGCTTCACTTCAGCTCTTGCCGTGTCCTCGTCCACTCTGTTCTGGCCGAGCATTGATTAATTATTATCGTGTCGCCTGCTTTACCAGTTGTTAAAGTGATGAAACATAAAAGTGGGAACGTAACATACGGGAACAAAACACGAAGAAAAACCAACTCGGTTGGTATGATGCGGAAAGATGAACGACCTGTTTTAATTAGGAAATCACGTTTTTGTCGTTGTCACGTTCTCTCCATACAGGTTATCGTTTGATTTAATACAATATCATTGTACTGTTCTGTTCGTTGCCAAATATTGCATTCAATCATTTTTTAAATTTTTTCTCCAACTGAAATGGACACATTGCGATGACATCCACCTGACATGTGAATTCCGCACTGCCTTTTTGTGGATGACGACGAGGATGGAATGTATACACGCTCGTTGTTGACAAAACACTTTCACTGGCTATATCGCAATATTTGCCGACATATTTTTAGACCGGCACAAGCATGCGCGCTGCCAACCACATGCAAGGCGACCGGCCGCTCTCAGCATGCTTTCCTCCGCATAGACGTATTAATAATAATGAAGCAAGTAATTATGCAAAGGGTGGGCTACGTCAATCAGGGGCCGCTGACGTCATGGCTCTTCTGACGTCACGGCAGGTCTGTTGTGACAGTTTGATGTGTGTCGCACGTATTAGTCCTGAGCCTGCAGCTGATGGAAAATACTAGAAAGGTGCATGTTGTACCATGGTTGGACCAAAGCGGACTAACCCAATCCGCATAGAACGAGTCAGACCAACGCCGCGACCCGTAACTTGAAAGTGTGTATTTGTATCGTTTTGGCGGGCTTTTGCGAAGATAACGGACAGCTGGCAGTGTGACATATGGTATAAGCCTCGTCGGGCTTGCGGTTGGTATCACAGTACAGACTCAAGTTTCGTATCCTGGTTTCGAAAGAGCCTGATAACATCTGAAAGAATCCAGAAGACGGTTTCTGAGGTGAGTTTGTACTGACTTGATAAAATAATATTAAAAGATCCAGAATAGAAGAAGTTCATGTTTGAAATTGAGACACCGTGTGCGTTTGTATTCCTCATGGACTACGTGCTCTACTGTTCGCACAGTGCCGAATTTTCAGCAGCTGTTCGTGGGCGCATCCCACAGTTTTACAAACTTATAAAACGTCGCTGGGAAATTCAATACGAGTTTTACAAACTTATAAAACGTCGCTGGGAAATTCAATACGTTTTCTCGATATCATGCAACCAGTTCAGTCTTCACTACTATAATTTTGCAACAAAATTTCAAAACGTGATTGAAATGCAAGTATGAGACACTGCATTTAGAATCATAAAAATCCTTGATGCATAAATCATTTTTTAAAAATACCACGAGCGCACAGTCCAAATTTGGATCATCTTTAGATTCAGATTGTAATTATTGCATGCTGAGGCCGAAGAATGTACGTTACGTGAGTTAAATTTACCAGTGTACCGATTCAAAAATATTGTGAAAGAAGTGGAAATTATTACGTGTCTGTGTTGTCGTATCCATAGTAGCAACTTCGCAATTTCCCTGAACACAGCGATCGTTGGTGTGAACATCGCGTGGGTGGGGGTAAATAGGGAGAGCCCGTTAAATTGTTGCGAGGAGATCACGTTTACGCCGTAGGATCTCTTGTGAATTGGCGACATTCATTTTTAAAGACAGAGTGTCCAAAATATTCTGTCATGATGCAGTACGTTCCGCGTATGAGCAGCGTGCGTACGTGACGCACCACGTGCACCGCCTTCATCAACGACGCCATCAGCAGTAGGTAGGTCATGTCCTTCTGGTGGACTTTCACACGTATTGCGACATACTAGATCAATAAACCGACCCTTCGCTAGCCGGACCTCTATCCTATCTCTCGACCAAATGTTCGTGGGGGTGGGGGCAATTTATATCAATCTCAAAGGGTCTTGCTTCATGACAACCTGTGGTTTTTGATATCGGTTTGTTATTATGAGGCCGTTAATTGCTCGAGGAAGGGGGATCAAGTGGAAAGCGTATGTCTAGCTTGAAAATACGCCCACGCGGCCGAAACTGCCTCGACTGAGGACTGTGATTGGATGCTGCTCTGAAACAAAGCAGTCTTGAAATTTCCCGTGTAGTTCAAGTCGCTGTGAAAATTGAGGGGAAAATAGCAATTATTTTGCCTAGTGGTTGTCCTAAAACCCTGTCAAGGCGTAATATGTTTCTATCTTTTCAAGATGTAAACAATCTGGCAGTAGATCCTGATACAAAGTTGGCTTCTTCAGTGTAAACTTTGGAATTGAGGTGGTTTCAATTGCAAGACAATACACCATGTAAAAAATATTTTTGACATTAATTTTCCTCAGTATTCCGGCCAAACTGATTCGCTGTAAATTTGCGTCGTCATCACCTTAATTATAACCAAAAATTGTCCTACCAGCTGAGGAATTAGTCTCAGAAGGTTTTATTTTGTTTGCTCATCTGCGTGACTTTCTAGGAAGACATGATTATGAATGCTCCAAGCTGTCCGACAGTAGACTTCTCTATATAGAGCCGATGACTCACGTCTACTCCAGACTTGGAGAAATGGGGGGGGGGAACTACAATTCCCCTCAGCTGCGGGTGTGGCGGTGAAAATTATATATACATGTATTTGTTCGTCTAATTATAGTACTAGAATGACATTATTTACTTATGTCTACAAACACATTCTTTTTTAATTTAGGTTTCGCAACTTTTGTTCAGAAGAAATATTACCATATTGGAAAGTTACATTTCATTAGAACTATACGATCGAAATTTGTATTCATGTATTGATACTTTTGTCAAGCGTAATGGATAATGGCACGACCTACTACGATGGCTCACCCGAAAGCATGCATTTCCGTTCATTTTTTGCATCGCGACATTATTTTATGATGCTATTGACGCGGAATCGAAAGTCATCACAATTTCCCTCCAAATAATGTATGCGTTCATTATAATGACCATTATAGTATATACATGCACTGGTTTATGACAACATGCATAGCCCGCTGCGCTGACAATCTGCCTGCGTGTTCATCTTGAATTTTGCATCGCAAAATTTGCTGTTAATGGGAATCAGCTGCAATAATGGGGCTTAAAAGTGCGCAACTGTGAAATATTTACGTGTCTGTCAGACGCGCGGTCAGCTGTGTTTATATGAAATATTATATTGATATTAATAATATTATATTAATAACATGTTCCTCGTAAATTGTAGTAATAGTAATAAGGAAAGCTATAGCCCCCGTCTTTGAACGTATTTTTGCAACTGAAAATTGTGTAGAGAACATGACACTTAACACAGCGCATTATAATTGACTGAAGCGAGGTTTTATTAAAAATATATATACTCCATATTTGGCAGATACGACATTGAAACCTTGACATAATGTTTCCAAATCATAATGTTTATTTAAGTTTATATTTACAAATAGGTTATTTGGGAGACATTTGGTGGTAAATTTTTTAGCATTAAGGAGACATTGGCTTTTAGGGAGACATTTCAGTGTCTCCCAATTTCAAACTACCAGAAGGAGGCCGAATTTTACCGTCCAAATTTTGAAAGATGACAGATTAGGGCCTAAAATGAAAACATACAAAGTTTGGTTCAGATCAGATCAGGGAATATTGAATTATGGGACAGTAAAGTTGGAAAAAATCTGTGCACGTTCCTATGCCAATGTCTCCCTAATGACCCATTAGCGGTAATTATTATAATAATTTTTATTTTGTCTCCTTTTTTGGCGGAGAGTATGAACCCTTAGTAGGATGGACTGATTGAGTATTACATGTCAAATAATAATTGATTGCTTGTCATTCGATTATGCGCGCACCGTACATCCCGAAGTCCTTGAAGATGCGGCACTGGATTTATGAATGAAAGGAAATCCATTGCGTCATTGAATGCGTAGGCGGAGCGTGGGATGGCGGGGAGAGCCCGTTGGGAAGGGGGGGGGCTTGCGCAATACTTCCACTCGAAATCAAATCGCTAGCTGCAGAGTCGCGTAGGAGGCACGGAGCCATCGAATTGCAAAAGGGGAGAGGGACTATCCAAGGACAGACAACTTGCACCAGGGAGGGGAAAAGAAGACACGAATTCAGCCGTAGGGAGACAGAAAATCGATAGTGAATGC
Organism: Acanthaster planci; assembly: GCF_054643075.1. NCBI lineage: Eukaryota > Metazoa > Echinodermata > Asteroidea > Valvatida > Acanthasteridae > Acanthaster > Acanthaster planci. The sequence goes on along the minus strand of NC_141791.1, from coordinate 1,867,468 downwards.
AGTGCGAAACTAGTGTTGATGTTTTGTCTAGAGACTAACGCATACGGTATGACTTTGCCAAATAAACCGGAAGATATTTCAGATTGAAAAAGTTACCTACCTTTATTTACAAATACAAAAAGATAAGAAATCGGGAAGCGGAAGTTGCATCAGTTAATTAACGAGAGATGTTCCGGTTATTGTTTAATCGGAAAATATGTCTCATCTGTCCATGATGTCAATGTACCGTGTTGTCAAAGTGTTGTCAGGATGAGAAATGTCACATTTTTGGTTTCGTCGAAATTGAAGGAAGAAAAGATAAATACGCATAACTAAACTCATCAGTTTAAACAAAATTGGGCTTTTACAGAACATGACATGATTTCAGGCCGAAAACTAAACTCAGTGCTAAGACAAAAAAGAGTTCCGATGTCTTAGGTCTGAAAAGACAATCAGAACACCTAGCTTTCTCTCAGTTAATTGCACTTTTAGTTCAAGTGGGTGAGACTAAGAAATTTCCACTTGGGACCTGCGTCTGGATTTCTCCTCCTCTGCGTCTGGATTTCTGTAAGCGGTCAGTAAACAAGCGGGGGTGGGGAAAAAGTGACAGTTTGTATGTCAATGGCGCAATGGCATGCTTCATTTCCCCGTCTCACCCCACCCTTCCGTTTAGCAGCAGCGACTGCTGAGTTTTAATTAGAAGTGTTAAATAATGATTACTAATTGAGCGTGTTCTGTTTCAATGGGCTTGACAACCGGGATGTGATAATTATACCGCAGTTGGAAAAACTGAGGTCGAAAAATAAAACATAGCACACAACTGGCACGATCATAAGGCATTAAGTTGTTGCTGGCACGCGGAACCGGGTTTTCAATGAAAAAAAATAATCATCTCCCCAGTTCTCTCATACCAAAGACCATTCGTTTTGTAGAATCCGTTTTCAACAAGGCTTGGTGGCGGCAAACATATCAGTCTTTTATAGCTCGCGTTGTTCTGAACATGCGTAGTACTGTGAAAAGGGGTGTCTGCTGCTACCAGCGTCTCAAAGTCTCCCATTGCCATTTACAAAACGTATGATGTGCTACTTTAAAGATGGATTTACGCCCGGGAGATGTAAATTAATTGTGGATTGTTGCCCTGCCCGACGTGTATTTTAACACTGTTTACTCAGTGTATGCCCCGAGGGCTTGTGAAAAAACACAAACGTACTCGGGCGAGACTCGAAATAGTTGTTCGCGGTACCCGCTGGTACATCTGATTCGAACCAGCCAGCCGATACCGGCAAGCTCGGTGGTCGAGTGGTTAAGGCATCTTCACTAGTAAGCAGGAGGTCGTGGGTTTGAGTCCCACCCGAGTACGTTTGTGTTTTTTTTTCCACAAACCTTCGGGGGCATACACTGAGTATTAAAATACACGTCGGGCAGGGCAAAAATACAAAATTAATATGACGTGCTAGTTTTCGATCTTGTTTCATCTCTCTTTTACCCTTCTGTATCACCGCGCGCGGATACCGGAGCACAGAATTCGTCCCCCAACAGTCAGGGTCCCTTGTTTTCAAACAGGGATTTCTAGTCTCGGTTTTAAATGTCAAATTTCACTTTTGGGGATTATTTCGTATTGTTTGATATCCGGGGACATCTCAATTTGATAATGATAACAGTCAACACTTTACTCCCACGTTCTCTATGCCTGTGGGTGTATTGAACCGCATATGGACCTATTTGTGTCCATATTTCCCAGAACGATACCCGGACAAACACTGTACGGACATTGTGTTTGCAGTTTTGTACACCACGCAACAAAACTAAGATCCCATATGCAGTCTTAATCCTTTCTTTTGTTTTTACCACACGTGCACTGTCACAGTTACAGAAATACACGAGTAGCCTACATTAGGTCTTAAACCAGTCCAGTGTACACGATGCCGGATTTCGATTTCCATGACTTTAAGATGTGTTCAATGTTGTTCCTTTTTTTGGGGGGGGGTATTAATTTGATGATGATACCCCCCAAAAATATTTGCTTCATATTTCGACGTGGGCGCGTAGCCAACGTTGTCACTGGATATTTTGATATTTCCGGAACAATTTGCTTATTACTATTTAACAAAACTACGACACTTGCCAGTTTGAGGTTATGTTCTTTAGTTTTCCTAAACAAAGCGATCCCTGAAATGTGATCGCGATGTTGCCAGCCGTGAAAACTAAAACCAGGGGAGACGTTGGTGAGTTTCAATGCTGAAAAGTTCGGCAGCTGGGTCACATGGGTGGGGATATTATCGGACCGCCGCAACAGAAAAGAACAATTGTACTTGTAAAACACATGTTATTCATTGATTCATTGACACGTTTTTTCATTGTACCATTTGCTTAACTTCACCCACACAACGAAACTGAAGAGTGCGGTCTCCGCGAGAAAAAAAAGGCCGTGAAAAGTGCAGACGCTTTTTTTCTCTCGAGAAAAGGAATCCCGCGAAAGCGAACTACTCGCAGAATATTCGAAGACCTGGGGACGATTTCATGAAACCAAATGGCCCGTGATGACACACACGTATCTACATGTATCCGCACATATATCCACATTGACACTGATTCGCTTTGAACGTTGAGGGCACTGTTGCACCAACCGCATGCGGATGTCAATGACTGGACTGCAACGTTGTGAGGTTGTCGCCCGCCTAGCCTCGGCTGAAAGCTCTAAATTTTCAGCCCATAAAGACTTCGTTCGTGGCGTTGGAATGGCCTGGGTTTGGACAAATCCAGCATCATTATGGGCAGCATGTTGACGTTGGGATGACCCAGTAACGGCAAAAGAATTTAAGTTTCCATTCTGGAAAAGGTCGTTTTGGCGAGTTATTGAGCAAAGAAAAGAAAACCACTTAAGGGGAATCGTCACGAATCACGTATTTATGGGGACTTTTTCAAAATTAGGGCTATGCATTGTTAAAAATTACCACAACATCTAGCCTCGTCTCATTTAACTTCTTTGATCCCTTTCTTTAGTAATGGATTTGTTGAGGGAAAAATCCGACTGGAAAGACAGTGTGATCCAAACTTTCGTATTTTCAAAAACAGCAATACAATTATTCTTTTTAATTTTGCGTCACTGTTTAATTGAAATAAACCCCGGTTGCTATAGAGAGAACGGGAGGGGGGAAAGTAAAATTTGTCCTGGAAAACCGATCAAGCTGGTAACTATTGTCAGGAAGCTAATCTGTACGAGAGGTCGAGAACGCCCACGCATTTTGTGCTTGTTTCCATGCTGTAAGTGAAATGTACGTACTACGCCGATGGGCCCACCCAGCCCGAAATTGTCGAACACTTTCTGGAAGAAGCCTTTTGATCGAAATTCAGTGATCACCCTGCACTGACTGCACAACTGCTCAAAATGATGTTAATAGTGATGCTTTTCTCCAAAAAATATTTCCGTTGTTTCACAATGGATGACATCATACGAGAAACCGTGCTCAGGGTAAAGTCCCGATGCGATTGTGCATGGTATGTGTGGAAAAGTACTGAACTAAACATTGCACAACCACTTTGAAAAAACAAGATCACTCAGTACTGAATATTCATAAAGGATTAAAATGTGACGGGAACAATTCGTTATTCAACCAATCAAATAAGGGAGACGGCAAACAATCCGATAAGCAGCACTGGCCTTAGGGTATATAAGTTTGCGCATCAGTTAGTTCCAGCATTCCGCCAGTGTTTGTCACTTTGTGTCTGGTTTTCTGTTGTTATCTCCGAGCAGCTGTTGGTCAATTTTTACCATTTTAGCAAACTGTGCCTAATAAGCCTGTCTCTTGCTGGTATTAAAGGTAGATGTTTGGAGGAAAATCGCCGTCCAGCTGGGTCGGCGGAGTATTATTTAAAGGTTGAGTGAGTGAAGCGGCTCCAGCTGGTAGCTAGCTAGCTGACATATGCAATAAACGGCGCTCGGACAAGTGCAGGCAAGCCGTTCGTGTGAAGTGTACTACGGGGCTGACGTTCAATACTGTATAGTTTAATTAAGTTTCTTGCTTCAGTTTTTGCTGATTTTGGTCTCCCGTTTGTGCATATTCCTATAGCTGTCATATTCTGGAAAGACTGGATTCGAAGCAGCAACACACCACCATGGCCTCTACCGACTCGTCCATGCGTTTCCAGGTCCTGAGCTTCGAGCAGGTGAGTCGCTTGGATCACGTCCTTCGGGAAACCATGAGCGTTCACGGTAGGGGTAACTTTCCAACTCTGGACATAAACTTGCTGGATTTAATCGATGTGGTGAGGGAGAAACTCGAAGAGGAGGGGGTACATGTCAGGGGGATCCGGCTGAACGGTGGGGCAGCCAGTCACATCCTCTGCGCTTCGGAACACCAGTCTTACAATGACGTCGATTTGATCTTCGGCGTCGACCTGTCACGGACTGAGAACACCCGCATCATCAAGGAGGCTGTCTTCACCTCCTTGCTAAACTTCCTGCCGGAGGGAGTCAGTAAGATCAAGATGAGCTCCTGCACAATGCAGGATGCCTACGTCCAGAAGATGGTCAAAATTTACAACGAGAACGACCGATGGAGCCTCATTTCTCTCTCCAACAATACAGGGAGGAACGTGGAACTTAAGTTTGTCGACCGGATGAGGCGTCAGTTTGAATTCAGCGTGGATTCTTTCCAGATCATTCTCGACTCCTTGCTCTTCTTCTACAAGCTGTCTGAAATCCCTATGGACTGCAATTTCTACCCGACCGTCATCGGCGAGAGCGTGTTTGGAAACTTCGACGAGGCGCTTTACCATCTCAACAACAAGTTGATCGCGACACGGAACCCTGAGGAGATCCGTGGAGGCGGACTCCTGAAGTACTGCAACCTCCTTGTCCGGAAATACCTCCCCGCCAGCCACGAGGAGATCAAGATCCTGGAGAGGTACATGTGTTCGCGGTTTTTCATTGATTTCAGCGAGCTGCCGCAGCAGAGGCAGAAGCTGGAAAGCTACCTGAACGACCACTTTGTCGGCGACGACGTCTGTAAATACGAGTATCTTATGATCCTGCACGGAGTGGTGGACTCCAGCACCGTCTGCCTCATGGGGCATGAGAGGAGGCAGACGCTGACCCTCATCGCCGACCTGGCACAGGAGGTTCAGCGCTCGCTGGCATTCCAGCAGCAGCGTCAGCAGCACAGGCAGCCGCAGGTGCTCAGCAGCTTGCACCAGCATCACTTCCACCAGTACCACAACAGCAACAACCACCACCACCACCATCATGGCCTGCAGCCTGTTGGCGTGACAACTCGCAACCACCGACAGACTCCGTTCATTCCATACAGCCACAGTCAGGGTGGATACTATCCTTCAAACACCTACTACGGTCACAAGGCAACCCATCACAGCAGCTACTCTAACTTGAACACTAACCTGATGCATGCATACTAAGCAAAAAACCAAGATGGACATAGCAGGTGAAAAAAAAATGAAACCCCAGTCTTAATGGGAACTTGTACTTGCCAATGCCTTCATGGATGTGATTGACATAACCAATTTGACTTCTTCCAAGAACCTACAGATGTGTACATTTTAAAATTATTAAAAAACAAGTGCCGACTTGAAAAAAGTTTTGAAAAAAAAATTCTAAAAACTTGACTTAATGTCATAGTGCACCTTCAAGTTTCGGTGTTACATTATGCATTCCAGTTTATTGGCTCTTTTTTGTATATAGAAATATGATCTCAGCTTGTCTGGTTGGATGGTATTGACTCAGAAAGCAAAGGTAATGCATTGGAGCATAGTTGGGTTGGAGTTGTACTTCTGAAAGGTGCTGAAAGTGTGTGACTTGGGGGAGATGAAAGGAACCATCTATTTGACTTGAATTTAAGGATCTTCAAAACTGTTGAAACTGACTTCACTCAAGTGCTGACTGCAATGACAACAGTTCTTCCTTGCTCAAAAACGGGAAAAATCACTATTGTACAAATTGTATATTTTCATTGGAAAAAAGTTTTAAAAGTTAACCAATGTATTGATATCTTGTTTTTTTTTTATTTGTTATGAATTTTTGTCGTCCTGTAACAGCTTTGAGGGGATTGCACCATCTCTGGCTGTGTAGCTGTCCTGAAGCTGTTTACAAGTCCCATGTCCAAAGGTCAAAGGGCGCTATTCAGACAGCTTGTTTGAGAACACGTAGTCCCGTCTTTCAGACTGGTCAAACATCTTTTCAGGGATATACGGTTTTTGTGGGTTTTTTTTAAAACAAAGTGTACTGAAAATTCCAGGCCAGTTTGTTCGTAGAGCTTGCCAGCGAGGGCATGTGATGGAGCTTAATCTTCAAAGGTAAATTTTTCTGGGGTTCAAATGTTGGGACTTGTTTTTCTTGTTTGCCACACAGCAGATTTAAACCTTGTGCCACACTCAGTAGGACTTGTTGGTTATCAAATATTTGAACTTGCTGGTTTCTTGACTGATTTTGATCAACTTCGGAAATGCCCCTCTTGTCTGTCTCCACTGATCGAAATCTTGTATTCATATCAGCCCTGCTTATTCTTTGTTTCGCCGTTGAAAATTTGGCCCCCCCACACTTTTTTTTTTAAAAATGCAGTGAGGATGTGAATTGTTGCCGTTATAACTGATGTGTCGCCAGTGCAGGGTTCTTGTTGTATAAACCAAATTAACTGTTGTTTGAATATCTAATATGGATTTCAAAATATTCCAGCAAGGTCTGGTAACAAATAGCTGTTCTGTGCATAAAATGGCAGGCAATTGTTCCTGAATCAGGTACTTTCAAATGTTTGATCAGAACTTGTTGGTTTTGAAAGACATGACTGTACTCTTTTTAAGTGTGTTCATCCTGATGAAATCAAAGAGATAATTGTCTATTATCAGACTGCAGCTTTCCTCACTTCGGTTAAATATGCATTGAAAGTAACTTGTAACAACAACGGTTTAGTATACAGTTAGGCAAAAGCCTAAAGGTATAAATGTAAACCAGATTTTATTGTATGATGTATAATTTTTTTCCTTTACATTTTGGAGGTCAAGTTTTTGTGTTTCCTGTATTCAGCCACCACAAAGAACCAATTAGAGGAGTGGTTTTTGTAGCATTGTGGTTGACTGGTCCAGGGCAGCTGAGACTGTATAGGCCTTGTTCAATTACTGGTCACTCTCAGCACATGTACATGTACACTGTGTAGCCTCAGTCAATCAATTGACTCTTTGTAAGGATCAGCTTATTGAAAGGTTGGCCCTCACAATTTTATTGATTTGAAGAATTGCCGAGTCTTTGCCAGTCAGTTGCCTAGTTGCCAGCTTGCCTGCAGCCTGAAACGCAACCAGCAGTCACTTTTTGCCTTGTACTATCCGGTATTTTCATAGCCGCAATCAAGTTGTGTGCTACATACACTGTCTAACTGCAACTATTTGAGGAAGCTTGCATTCTGTCATGTGTCCTCAGTTGTGCAATACTGTAGGCTGGCTGCGTTCCTTTCTGTAAGGTAGCCAGACAGATGCGCTTGGTTGAAACAAATTGATCGGCCTTAAAAAAAAAAAGAATTCAGTGACAGTAACCTGAAAGCCTGGATTATGAAAATAAGGTTTATTGTGCGTGCACACCTGTATAATTTGGAGCCGGAAAGAACTGTAAAATGGATTTCATGGCAGACTGCATCAGCCCGCTGGTTTAAATGAAACTACAACGCGCTGACTGGCATAGCTCAGGCGTGACATAAATATCTGTCGGACGGGAAATAATCTGACACTTGGCTGTCTTAATTACACCTAGGGAAGATTTGTACAGTCTCTGTTCAATGTTCCATTGCAAATCGAGTCAAAAGGAGAAGACAAGCGGGAAATATGACAAAGTGGCCCTGTGGCTGTCCCACCGAGATTATTCTGGATGAAGTTGTTTTGTTTTCTGTGGAGAAATTTCGCTTTCAGTTGCATCAGTTGCTGAGCATTTTGTGCCCAGTTGTACAAGAAATTTCTGAAGTTGCCTGAAGTTTCATTTTTGTCACAACCCTGATATTCCCAACTACTGCTGAGCATCAGAAACCTTTTCATCCTGTTTCATTTAAAATGTTCCCAAATTATTTCCAGGACAGACCAAAGTGGGAACTGTACTCAAGAAAATACTCACTTGAACTAGGCATAAAGTGGTGTTTATATGTTTGACATGGTCGTACATACATGTATGTATACACAGACTTCACTCGGCTTGATGTTGAAAGTCATGTTTTCAGGATTTTTTTTGTCTGTGTATAAGTTACCCGTTTCCTGTAAGCATGAGTGGAAGTGAATACGCTGTATCTGCATTCCATATGTCCCTGTTCCAAAGGCCAAGTGCCTTACCGGATACGGACACCCTACATTTTTCATGCTTTGCAAGCATGAGCTTGGAAAACGAATTTATCTCTGAGCAGACTTGATTAACTGCGCTTGTGCTTTTTGGACCGGTGGTTCCAAAAGCGTGCGAGGGTAAAAAGGACAGGGCAAGGCAAGCAGTGGAACATAACCTCCCATATGACGCTCCCAGGTACAAATGCACTGCTGTCTCATGTGAAAAAGATCAAGGAGGTCAGAACCTTGTCACTTATAGAAAGAATGCCCTATTTGCATTTGTTTCTTGCAAAGTGGTAAATTCTGGAAAGTTCAATTAAGAAGGTTCCTGGCCTCCTCCAAACCACCCCAACAAAAGCTGCAGACTGTGGGATAGGGTTAAGCATGCAATTACAAACAGGTAGTTTTTACTTTTCTGAGATGTCCCAGTAACTGAACACGTTGCCCAGGACATGTACTGTGTATTTCTGAAGGCTGGCATGGTTTCATATTCTGGTAGAGCTTTGAAATTCAACACTTAGTTACCTTTGTTGCTTCTCATTAGATTACCAGATCCTTTTTTTTTCACAACCGCTCATGTGTGCCCTTTTTTCCTGCAAGGACCGAAAATGCAGGGCTTGTTCCAATCAAAATCACTGAATAATTGGGTTGCATTGTGATAAGAGTTAGCTGAGAATACCAGGTATTTGATGTGAAATGGAACTCAGTTTCAGAAAGCAGCACTTACAACTTGTTCTTAAGGGATGTTTTTTCTTCTAATGTGTCAATATGTGCGTGTTCATAACTGTATTGATAATTTTGTGGGATAATCAATGATTGCATAGGGTCTTTTTTGGTGGTTGTTTTTGCTTCCATTTTGTGTGCTTGGTAGCCATGACACAAGGCTTTGCAGGAGTGCTACTACTTTGCAAACATTCTAATCAGCTGTCAATGTTATATAACACCACAGCACTGTGGAAAACTCTGGCTGTGGCCTGAATCAGTGGTAGGGGTTCAGGAGCTGTCCCTGTTTTGTTCCTGACAAGATTTATTGCATACAAGTGTGGTTTTTTTGGGGGGGGGGTGCTGTGCAGGATTTGGTATCAGAGGGCATGTGCATATCACATGCCCGCCCCCCCTCTTGTAATTGCAGTCTCCTAGGTCAGGCTGCAGGGTCAGAGGTTGGAAGGTCGACCTCCTGCATGAAGGAGTATTTCCTGACTATTCTCTATAGATTTCCAGGTTTTGGTTCCATCCTTGGTAATGTATGGAAATGAACAATGCTGTGAAATGGTCGGCATTGTAGTTTGATTTTGTTTTATTCTTTGCTGTGGGCTTTTTGTAACAAAAGTGTAGTTTTGCTGCATTCCAAGAGTACTTTTGTTAATCAAAGGATATATTTCAGCATTTGTCTCCTGCTGTGGGGAAACTGAACGTTCAAAAAATTTGTGGCTTACATTACTTAATTGGAACAAGCTCACTCAGCCAGAAAATGCTAGCCAAATGATCTGGTGACTTCAGCATATTCGAAACTTCTCAGATTCTTTCTGTTTCAAATATCGAGTTTTTTTCACCAACTTGTGTTAGAGTGTTACTGTTTTCAAAAGAATAGCTGGTAAACTGTATAGTTTAGCTTTGACAACTCATGGAAGTAATCCGCTAGCACTGATCTGGACAGTGGGGTTGGAATGTACATGTATGTATGGTAACTCTTAAAAAAAAGGTAGGGGGATACTGCTGTTTGGTGATAGGAATTGCTGTAAACACCTCTGCAGGTGATTTGGAAGATAACCCGGGTACAGTTACAAAAATACTAAGGGCAAAGGCTGCCTCGTTAGCAGTGATCTGTGTCAATATGTTGTTTTCACATATCAGAAAGTATACAAAAAAAGTGACGAGAGTCACAGGCTTGTCCAGTATTTTACCATCACAAAAGCATCTGTGTTTGTATCTGAACGGCATTAAGCACTGAAGGAATAATTCTGTTGTAATGTTATCCTTGGCCATGCTATTACCATTTTGTGCCTCTCTAATCAGATTTCTTGCATTAATTGTTTATTTTGCTTGGTGTCCCTTGTGGATTTTAGTCATTTTGATCTTTCCGTTTAACTCTCTATATACCAAGTGGACAGGAATAAGCAATATACTGAAGAAAGAGTGCATTGGCTTTCATTGGACTCTGGTGTAAAAACGTAAAGTTGTACAGTTAATATGGTGAACAATTCCATCAGTAAAGGTTTCACATAGCAGCATGGATATATACCCCAGCTTTTTTTTTTTTTCAAAGAAAAAGTGACCAAGATGTTTATGCGAGTTTTTTTTTAGCTATTGAAACAGACAGTCTGATGGTTCGGTAATAGGAGTGAAACTGCAGGGAAATGCTAGGCGCATTGGCGAAAACAATATCAAAATTATGCACATCAACTCTTTATTGTACCAGTGTGTATTTTCTGTTACAGTTCTGTATTTAAAAGAAACTTAACGAAACAAAATGTGATGTGAGTAAAGTGTAACTACTCTAAGATGGGCCTTATTTCTGGAATTTTTGTTTAACCCTCTTTGGGAAGAATACTTGGCATGAAAGCTAACGTATAATCTATGTAATAAAAGTTAAGACTTGAGTGGCCCATCGTAAAGGTTATTCGTCAGAAGGCCACATACAAATGTAATTATGTTTTTATTTTCAGGTGAATTGCTTTTATTTTATCCATGCCTTGCTTTATGCTATACTTTGTAAAGACAATTCAATCTAATGCAAAAGAGGGTGAGTTTTGTTGGAATCATTTGAAAAGTTTTATTTTTGACTTGACAATTTGTCATCTGTAAGCTATGATGTTTTAATGGAAATGGTTGAAGTTTTCCTTTTTTGTGCTTAAGGGAGTACATTACTGTCGGTTTACAATATTTTATTTAATTAGCTGTGAAGACCGAAAGGTTTGTGTGTAAAACATTACCACAAATTACAGATTTCAACTACTAGCAAAAATCTTTCCCCCCCCCCTTGGGTTAACCTTGGGTTTTGTAGCCATGCTTAGACAAAAAGGACACATACACTAAGTTTGTCCTATTATGATTCGGTGCGTTAACATTACTGTTGTTTGTTTGTTCTGGAGTAATCCAGAATGTGGTGTGATATGACCCATCTTTCACATGATGAATCTTGCAGAAAGACTCTTAAAAATTAAGTTTATCAACAGAAAAGTATATATTGTAATAAATCATATATATTGTAATAAAAAAAGAGAAAAACTTCATATTTGTTTTTTATTTGCACAGTGTGCTGATTTAAAATATTCTTATGAAGCTCACAAGGAATTGAACTGCATCTTTCATCCAATGCTTCACTGCTTTGCAGTTCATTTTGGTTTGTCGGTCACAAAAACTTCCAACTTTGGTGGCCAAATCTCTTTGCATGGAAATAATCATTCCTAATTGAATCAACCATTAGCTGAAATATCTGTCCTGTAACAGGGGCGTTTCACAATAGTGCGCTTCCAAGACCTTGCAACGTTGGCCAATCACAGTGTGCGAAATTTGTTGACCCGTTTGGAAACAGAGGGTCGACAAATTTTGTGCGTTGTGATTGGCCAACACGTTGGAAACTCTTGGAGGTGCGCTATTGTGAATTACCCGTATTGGTGTGAACATTTTCCAAATCTGTGATGAGAAAGTATATTGAGAGAGCTGTCAGTGTTCAACACATTGATTCATTTTGCATTGAGGGGAAGGTTTGTCTTTTTTAACTTGAAGTTGTTTCTTTTTTTACATTGTATTTCAGCTGCATTTTTTCTGAGTTTTGTTGTGTTATGCCATGTTTTTGTTTTGTCTGTCGAATTTGTTCCATTGTTGTGTATTTCATGTGTTGGATGTGCTGTTTCCTGGCAGTGGTATTTTCTAAGAATGTGATTTCATTTTGTGTGTTTCTCACATGATGCATGTGTTACCTTCCACCTGGCCTCTTCAAGACAAGTTGGGAGCTGAGACAGTTTACCCAGAAAATTGACATAAAAAGTCAAACCTTGGGATTACTACCAACGGTTGGACTTCATTCCCCAGGGATGCATGCTGGACCGTATATTTTTCAACCTTTCACCCTTGGAAGGCTAATAACACACACTGCATGCCTTATAAGTGAAGTCTAATCCTTATGGGAAAGTTTGACATGTACATGTATGTCATTGCAGTAAATTGCATACTGATGGGAAATGTTGCTCAGCACTTCAAACACAGGGTTGGAAGTCCAGCCTTGGGCAGTAATGAATTGTGTATTTGACCATTCCTTTTTCTCCCTCTGTCCTTATAAAACTGACCTTGCAGCAGTTATGACTCATCACATGATGGACTTGCAACCAATCAGCATTGCAAACCCAGGCAACTGTGTGAAAAAGTAGAACCGGTCCCCGAAAGGGTCTTGCAACAACCCCCCCCCCCATATTTTTATTTGCAGCAACTTGGAGTGGAAACACTGGATCGTTTGTACTTCCAAAAAAAGAATTTTTCTCACATTGCCAACTTTATGATTGTGTAGTTGAAAAAAACAGGCCTGCAAAGCACAGCCGCGGTACAAACACAATACATGTATTCTGACTGTTTTCCTGATGGTTGGTTGTGCAGAACACAAGCTGTCTTTGTGGTTCATCTTGGATTTGAAAGCCCGGTGCATGTATTCAACTGAGTTACTGACATATTTTATGGTTTGCTTTTTCACAATGAGTTAGGGAGCCAGGTCAGAAGGTGATTTATTATACAGAAGCTCTACAGATCATACTAACAGGATAATGTACAATCCTATCTTTGTCATATTTAAGTTTTTTTCTTCGGATGTGCACAGCCACATATTATGCTTAAAGGGTTTACACTTTTTCAGCCTTGAAAGACTCTGTTTTCTCGAGTTTCACTTCCCGTGATCACGGTTCCATTCCCCGAGACAACCTTTGAATCTTAATGCCATCTTAGTCTGTTTGTATTTTCAAGGCTAACAGTTCTTCCAATTCAGATCTCTTTCTTGATTTACATGTATGTCCAATAGAAAGTGATCCACTTCACAATATTCATGCTCCGTCCAACAGGAGTGGACAGCATTGCCTTTGATAGATATTTGCTGTCCAACGATGATCGATCTAGTTGTGTACGTGATGTCCAGATATACATAGTCACCCATTGGTTGAAGACCTATTCTCAATGGGTCCTTTTGATGACAAATTTTCTGTGTGTACAACAGGTGTGACTGGCAAAGTTGCAGGGGGAAAATACAAACGGACAATGCAGAGTATTGAATTATGGATTAATGGGACCATTAATAACACTTTGTGATACCTGAATAGTCACTGATTGTGATATATAGTTTTTATTCATAAATAGTGAGTTATAATTTTGCTTGCAAGAAACAAAAACTTTTTCTTAACCCTTAGAGTAAACCTTTCACATAACAACGGAAACATAAAAAAGAAGTTACATTTTGGCCAAAAGTTAGTCACAAATTTAGTTCAAATGCGAGGCTAACCACAAGAATACCGTCCTGGTAATCTTAAAGCATTTGGAAGTGGTTTGAAGAAAACTCAATTTTGGTCCAAAATTGATAAAAAATGCAAGGCTAACCCCTTGTAGTTTTTCAATTTTTGAGCTCAAATTCCTGCAATGTCATTTTTCATGAAACTGCCTTAAATGATGTCTTGAAGTCTTCAGAACACCTTTCTAGTCATCTTAAAGCATTTGGAAGCAGTTTGAAGAAAAGTCAATTTGGGTCCAAAACTGATACAAAATGCAAGGCTAACCCCTTGTAGTTTTTCAATTTTTGAGCTCAAATTCCTGCAATGTCATATTTCATGAAACTTCCTTAAATGATGTCTTGAAGTCTTTAGAACACCTTCCTGGTCATCTTAAAGCATTTGGAAGTGGTTTGAAGAAAAGTCAATTTTGGTCCAAAATTGATAAAAAAAAATGCAAGGCTAACCCCTTGTTGTTTTTCAATTTTTGAACTCAAAATTCTGCAATGTCATATTTCATGAAACTGCCTTAAATGATGTTTTGAAGTCTTTAGAACACCTTCCTGGTCATCTAAAAGCATTTGGAAGCAGTTTGGAGAAAAGTCAAATTTTGGTCCAATATTGATAAAAATGCAAGGCTAACCCCTTGTAGTTTTTCAATTTTTGAGCTCAAAATCCTGCAATGTCATATTTCATGAAACTTCCTTAAATGATGTCTTGAAGTCTTCAGAACACCTTTCTAGTCATCTTAAAGCATTTGGAAGCAGTTTGAAGAAAAGTCAAATTTTGGTCCAAAATTGATAAAAATGCAAGGCTAACCCCTTGTAGTTTTTCAATTTTTGAGCTCAAATTCCTGCAATGTCATATTTCATGAAACTGCCTTAAATGATGTCTTGAAGTCTTTAGAACACCTTCCTGGTCATCTTAAAGCATTTGGAAGTGGTTTGAAGAAAAGTCAATTTTGGTCCAAAATTGATACAAAATGCAAGGCTAACCCCTTGTAGTTTTTCAATTTTTGAGCTCAAAATTCTGCAATGTCATATTTCATGAAACTGCCTTAAATGATGTCTTAAAGTCTTTAGAACACCTTTCTGGTCATCTTAAAGCATTTGGAAGTGGTTTGAAGAAAACTCAATTTTGGTCCAAAATTGATAAAAAATGCAAGGCTAACCCCTTGTAGTTTTTCAATTTTTGAGCTCAAATTCCTGCAATGTCATTTTTCATGAAACTGCCTTAAATGATGTCTTGAAGTCTTCAGAACACCTTTCTAGTCATCTTAAAGCATTTGGAAGCGGTTTGAAGAAAAGTCAAATTTTGGTCCAAAATTGATAAAAATGCAAGGCTAACCCCCTTGTAGTTTTGAATTTTTGAGCTCAAATTCCTGCAATGTCATATTTCATGAAACTGCCTTAAATGATGTTTTGAAGTCTTTAGAACACCTTCCTGGTCATCTTAAAGCATTTGGAAGTGGTTTGAAGAAAAGTCAAATTTTGGTCCAAAATTGATAAAAAATGCAAGGCTAACCCCTTGTAGTTTTTCAATTTTTGAGCTCAAAATTCTGCAATGTCATATTTCATGAAACTTCCTTAAATGATGTCTTGAAGTCTTTAGAACACCTTTCTGGTCATCTTAAAGCATTTGGAAGTGGTTTGAAGAAAAGTCAATTTTGGTCCAAAATTGATAAAAAATGCAAGGCTAACCCCTTGTAGTTTTTCAATTTTTGAGCTCAAATTCCTGCAATGTCATTGTTCATGAAACTGCCTTGAATGATGTCTAGAAGTCTTCAGAACACCTTTCTAGTCATCTTAAAGCATTTGGAAGCAGTTTGAAGAAAAGTCAATTTTGGTCCAAAATTGATACAAAATGCAAGGCTAACCCCTTGTAGTTTTTCAATTTTTGAGCTCAAATTCCTGCAATGTCATATTTCATGAAACTTCCTTAAATGATGTCTTGAAGTCTTTAGAACACCTTCCTGGTCATCTAAAAGCATTTGGAAGCGGTTTGGAGAAAAGTCAAATTTTGGTCCAATATTGATAAAAATGCAAGGCTAACCCCTTGTAGTTTTTCAATTTTTGAGCTCAAAATTCTGCAATGTCATATTTCATGAAACTTCCTTAAATGATGTTTTGAAGTCTTTAGAACACCTTTCTGGTCATCTTAAAGCATTTGGAAGTGGTTTGAAGAAAAGTCAATTTTGGTCCAAAATTGATAAAAAATGCAAGGCTAACCCCTTGTAGTTTTTCAATTTTTGAGCTCAAATTCCTGCAATGTCATTGTTCATGAAACTGCCTTGAATGATGTCTAGAAGTCTTCAGAACACCTTTCTAGTCATCTTAAAGCATTTGGAAGCAGTTTGAAGAAAAGTCAATTTGGGTCCAAAATTGATAAAAATACAAGGCTAGCCCCTTGTAGTTTTTCAATTTTTGAGTTCAAAATTCTGCAATGTCATTTTTCATGAAACTTCCTTAAATGATGTCTTGAAGTCTTTAGAACACCTTCCTGATCATTTAAAAGCATTTGGAAGTGGTTTGAAGAAAAGTCAATTTTGGTCCAAAATTGATAAAAATGCAAGGCTAACCCCTTGTAGTTTTTCAATTTTTGAGCTCAAATTCCTGCAATGTCATTTTTCATGAAACTGCCTTAAATGATGTCTTGAAGTCTTCAGAACACCTTTCTAGTCATCTTAAAGCATTTGGAAGCAGTTTCAAGAAAAGTCAAATTTTGGTCCAAAATTGATAAAAATGCAAGGCTAACCCCTTGTAGTTTTTCAATTTTTGAGCTCAAAATTCTGCAATGTCATTTTTCATGAAACTTTCTTAAATGATGTCTTGAAGTCTTCAGAACACCTTTCTAGTCATCTTAAAGCATTTGGAAGCAGTTTGAAGAAAAGTCAAATTTTAGTCCAAAATTGATAAAAATGCAAGGCTAACCCCTTGTAGTTTTTCAATTTTTGAGCTCTAATTCCTGCAATGTCATATTTCATGAAACTGCCTTAAATGATGTCTTGAAGTCTTTAGAACACCTTCCTGGTCATCTTAAAGCATTTGGAAGTGGTTTGAAGAAAAGTCAATTTTGGTCCAAAATTGATACAAAATGCAAGGCTAACCCCTTGTAGTTTTTCAATTTTTGAGCTCAAAATTCTGCAATGTCATATTTCATGAAACTTCCTTAAATGATGTCTTGACGTCTTTAGAACACCTTCCTGGTCATCTTAAAGCATTTGGAAGTGGTTTGAAGAAAAGTCAATTTGGGTCCAAAATTGATAAAAAATGCAAGGCTAACCCCTTGTAGTTTTTCAATTTTTGAGCTCAAATTTCTGCAATGTCATATTTCATGAAACTGCTTTAAATGATGTCTTGAAGTCTTTAGAACACCTTCCTGGTCATCTAAAAGCATTTGGAAGCAGTTTGGAGAAAAGTCAAATTTTGGTCCAATATTTATAAAAATTGCAAGGCTTACCCCTTGTAGTTTTTCAATTTTTGAGCTCAAATTCCTGCAATGTCATTTTTCATGAAACTTCCTTAAATGATGTCTTGAAGTCTTTAGAACACCTTCCTGGTCATCTAAAAGCATTTGGAAGTGGTTTGGAGAAAAGTCAAATTTTGGTCCAAAATTTATAAAAATTGCAAGGCTAACCCCTTGCAGTTTTTAATTTTTAAGCTCAAAGTTTCTGCCATATGATTTTGCGTGTATTCATACATGTTAGTGCCTAAAACATACTCTCAATCTTTTGTAACCCTTTTGATACAGTTGCGAAACACTGAATCGATTTTTTTTTCCCACTCCTTTCTAAGGCATTTAGGTCGCGAATGCAGTTCGTAAATCCGTGTAGCTTCGCAGTGCACAGTATATTCACCAAGTTATGTAACACATGTTATGTGTTTTGGGGTTTGGGACCGAATCAGATCATGGACTTACAAGTTATGCCGGCTGTCCACAATCCTGTTCGCGCAATCGCCATAAAAGGTTCGTAATTTGATATTCGAACTATAAATTTTCAAAGAAAAGCATCTGTTTCCGATATTCACGCAGTCGCTGAGATGGTGTGGGCCCCTACGGCCCAGCCAGCAGCCGAAGCGTCCCATGCCTGGAGCAGGCGCGGGCGGCGCAAAGGTCAAGCGAGGGGCAATCTGGCTTGAAAAGATCCCGCTCGAGTTTGCCCTTGCACGCTGCCAACGCGTGCTGAGCGCTATGAGAGTTTCAAGACCCTTAAAATGAAAACCACTCGGCTCAAACACTTGACCTTTAAACCCAATGGACCCAAAATTCATTAAATACCTGCTTCTTTGTTTCCTCTTCGGGTGGACGGCAAATAAGTAATATTTCCAAAATAAGACGTCGACAAAGGCATTGCAAACTCAGTACAACTTTTCCAAACCCCTATTATTAAGGATGCTCTTTTTCCCCTTTAAACTGACCAAACGGTGCACATAATGCGAGTGCCCACGAGCAAGCAGAAAGTAAACCTGCGGTACATCTCTGTTTCTAAACATCAAATAGACTGTAGCTGATGAAAGCCACTGGTTTTAAGTCCTATTTTTTTAAAAGTTAAAATTACCTTCATGAATATGGGTGACATGATTTGTGGGTACCTGATTAGGCAACATCTGGTTTTCAGACTCTTCATTCACCACACAAGGTCAAATCAAAACAAACTCATCCTTTTGAAAAACACACACAAAAAGGGGCCCGAGGACTGACGATTATATTTGATTAATTTCCCCCGATGTGTGTGAAAATCATATTGGAATTTGGAAATGGGCGATTCAGGCCCGTTTATTAGGGTTTTCCTGTTAGGTCCTGTGAGGTCAATCATTCCACATAAACTACGACATTCGATACTTTGCATGGATATAAAACACTACATCCTCAGAGTTCACAAAATAAGTCAGACAAGAAAAGTTTACTTCCCGGCCAAATTGTGTCTTCACATTTTCTTCATGTATCACATTTCAAAACTGTATAGAGTTCTTCAAAACAAAACAACAAAGAACAAATTCATAAAACTCGCCCTTTAAAGGGTCTTGGGAAAACTTGAAAGCAAACTGAACGGCTTTCAGTTAAATCTCTCTTCCATCAGCATTAAAACAAAACTGCGAAATAAACACATACCGCCACAGGCAACAAAATGACATGTCTCCTCGCCAAGAGTGGTACATGCTTTCCATTAGCGGGGATAAAAAAAAAACAATCTAAAATCAACCCCACTGAGGACAAAAGGGAAAAGAAACTTTGAAAGTCATCAATTCTGAGGCTGCTTCTCTGGCGAAAGAGCAGCCTACGGTGTCAGGTGTAGGTGAGCTTTGGCTTGGACCAGCCCACGCGAACATGTCTCTGTTACGGTCCCTCTTTTTGCAGTAAACGTACCTGTATCAGTTTTTGAAACTCGTTCAAAAATGGTAAAGAAAAATAAAGATAGTTCAATTTATTTTCTATGGTATCTCTTTATGCATCTTGTCATGTACGATATCAACAGTACAATAAGGTTCTACGACTGAAATGTGAACAATCTGTGGAACCATTACCTGACCACAGTGATTTCAAGACTATTTTTATGGGGGGGGAGGTCTGTTAAGCTCCACCCCTCTCCTTGATTGCCCTGGAATTGTACAATATGTGTTTCTTTTCAGTGCACTACTCAGCAAACCAGGATATCCTTTGGAGCCGACAGGAATCCCTTACCACAGTGACCTGCATATACACAGAGACCTGAACAATTCAGTGAAAGAAATCAACAAACAATGGGCTACAGATGAGGAAATCTCAATATAAAAACACCGTCACAACAAAATACTGCAACTCCGAGGGTCCTAATCTTGTTAAGTCTTTTGTTTTCTTTTTATAAGGTTCTGGTTGAAATTTAATTGGTCACAGTAACCTTTTAATGAGACGTCACTGTTACATCTGTACAAAGCACTTTAACGGAATATGCTGATCTTCAGATTTCGCTTTTAACAAAAAGACCATTTTGTGCTCAGCGGATTTGTGCCAGTAAGCATCATGAATTTGACTCCCTAAAATATGAGCTCAGGGACAAAATTCATTATGCTGCTTGGCACATGATTTCAGGCTAACAGAGGCTCCACATATTTCAGGGAGATTGTAAGCGTAGGCACAGCCAAAGGCATGCTAACTTTGGAGGAAAAATTTGCTCAAACTTAGAAATGTAACGATAGAAATCTCTACGCATGCAAAACCTTTAGTACCACGCCAAGTACTGCCATGACATAGTGCTTCAAATGAGCAAACTTTTTCTGCAGAAGTTGGCATGACTTTGCTGCTAACTGCTAAGTAGCTCTGTGAAATTAGGCCCTGACCAACTTGCCCCCACTGTCATCTCTAAGCAGACATTAGGGATTTGGCAATCTGCCAGTTTCTAATTCACAAGCCTCGTTTAATGGCAGCTGATAAATGTCAAATGTATTTCTGCCACCGACCAATTTCCTCTACCTACTAATAAGACTGGCATATTGATTCGCAAAGCTACACATAATGTATGTGTTTGAAGAGACAGACAATCCACGGGGAACCAGTTTACAAGAAGTGTTTGGGACATACAGGACTTTTTGACTGGTATCCTGTTTTTGGCCAAGCAAAACATTTTTTGCCCTCAACATACTGACCAGCTGCATAACATTAGACAGGTGGAAGGTGGATCTCCACCTTCTTGTAACAATAACAGAATGGTTACTTCCTACTGGACACGACTAAAAATAATAATTGACTGAATATATTACTGTGCAATAGTCTTTAGATAATACTTGACAAAAATCCACATCTTCCATTAAAAACAATAACCCTGTTGAGAGTTTCAAAGTGAAATAGAGCTCTACAGGGTAAACTACAAATATCAGAGGTGTGGATTAGAACGCTTCCTCCCCTAAAAGAAAAAAGTGAGAAAGAGAGAAAGACTTGGACATAGGTTTTGTACCAAACAGCTCCCAATACCTTCTTCTGAACACGTATGTAGCTTTTGATGGCGCAATTGGCTGAGTTATGCATGGAAGTACAGCAATAATGTACTCATGTTCCCTGTGTTATAATTTGTTTACGCCTGACTGCCTTTTTTCTCTGTCTGATGATGTAGTTGTTAGCAAATGTACAGTCTGAAAGGTCCTGATAACATAAAATCCCACTCCCTGGCTTTGTCTTCTTGTTTTTGTTTCACACATTCTTCTTTGGCAGGCCTTCACACCAAAACAAAGCAAGTTGTGATACAAGGCTTTTCAAGCCAGCCACTGGAAATGTGACACCCCCCCACACAAAAAAAAAACACTGAAAGGTTTTTGTAAACAAAACTCGATTCCAGCACAGACACACAAATTATAGTTCTTGACATGCTCTGGATTTTATGTTTGATAAATGTACATGTTTGCTGAAAACAGTCACATTCAAACCTAGTGGCATATTTCAAATACCCTTCATTACATTGTTAACCATCTCTCTCTGTCATTAGGTTACAATTCTATATAACTGTTCAATATGCACACTTCTAATTTAAAGCTCTGTGACTGTACAACCACATTTCTCACTTAAATGAGTGTTATTTATAACTGACAAGTTTGGCATCTTTCTAGAAAAGACAGGTTTCCATCTGGCCGAATATTTCTTGTCCTTATAATTCACTTTGTACATTCCCCTCACTAGGTTACAAAATTACAACATTACTTGTTGAGCAAACCCCTCCCCCCTTTACAGAAAATCTCCATGATGAAAGGAAAATAGGTTTTCTATATTTGAAAGAGGCAGCAAAATGATTGTTTCCTTGTGTATGACATGTTAGCATCTTTGGCTTCAACGGCCCCTGCTCCATTTTTCTGGCCATGGTTCAGATTTATTTATACTCATACTCACATTGGAGGATTCAGGACTGTTAAAATTAATGCCAAAATGATGTCAGAAAGAAAGTACCATATATGGCCCTAACTCTTTCAAGTTGAGGTTTAGTGTAGATAAAATAGAATCTTGTTGGATTGGATATGGTAAAGGTTAATGAATTTATAAGTTGCTTCAATTCTTCTGCACATAAATTTGAGCATATAGTAGAAATGGACAACACATCGTCGAAAACCCTAACGGGGTTTCATCTAGGATTGAAATACCTGCCTGTCCTATCAAAGCTGAGGCTAAAAAGTGCTTCCCACTCTGACTCTTAGTGATGTTTTCAAAACTGACATCCCTAAGCGCTACTGGAGGCCATATTTCCACTGTACCTCATATGCGGGAAGGAAATGTGAAGATTTGCTCACCGATGTAGAAAATTTATGTGAAAAATACCTGGTTGGTTTGTAAATTTTTGAACAAGTAAAAATCTGCGATTTCAAGGATGGATTTGTGCCGGGGAGATGTAAATTAATTTTGGATTTTTTTTTTCCATTTTCAAGACAGGTGGCCAGATGCAACACTGCACCCACATGGCAGTGATTCAGACATGAACTAATTAATTAAATTATCACATGGAACATGCTTCGGAGGGAAAAAAAATTGTGAACTGTGCCACTTCTGTAGATTTGAGGAAGAAGAAAGGAAAGGGTTCACTACACTAACCTTTCTTTGGGGAAAGGGGTTTGAGAAAGTTTGTAGGGCAAGGTTACATTTATATTCAGTGACAAGAATCCAAATATCACGGTACAATATTACCAGACCTTTGTTTTTCAAATTTAATGATCCAATGATCACCAATGTGGGACGCACAGCCTTCAAATCACATGACACAATCAATTGTGGTATATAGAAATGCAATGGAAAAAAAGAGGGGGTGTCACATGATCGCGTGTGGAGCTATCGACCTGAATTCTTGAGAGGCTTTTATTTGCAGCTGTGATGACTACTCCAGTGCAAGGTGGGGGGTGCCCGTATCTCAGATTCGTCTCATGTTTTCTTGTCGCTTCAGTGTCATGGAGTACTGTTCTACAGTTGACGCGTCAGTTTGTTTCATAGAAGTCGAAGGTGTGGAGCAATCTCATTCGGGCATGACTAGAACAGCTTGACACCGATAGTAGAGCTGAAAGATGACGTCCAAGCTGGACAAGAAGCAGGTTACTGTCTGACTCTTTCTGAGCCTTAAGATTACTTCCCATCCATCCTTTTGCTTGCACAAGGTGGATGGACATGTGCCTTTGGGTTTCTAAGAGAGAAGGAGGTGAGGAGGAATACAATCTGTGAAGAAAAGTGACAAGAAAATCTGATAAGAATGAAAAAACCTCTTAGTTTGGCCGGAAAAAAAAAGAGTGTGAGCAAATTTCCTTTCTTTATTTCATAAATGTCCCAACACATGAACGAATTTGTTTGTAACCTCCACAAATCTTACAAATGTTGAATGGCCAAAGTTGTTGCTAAATGCAATTTTTGGCTTTTTTTTAGGGCAAACCACTCAGAATTACAGCTATATGTGAAATTGTAAATATTTGCCATTTGGCCTACAATGGAAACTAAGCAACTCCTAGGAGTGTTTAAATGTGGAGGGAATTTTTCAAATATTAGCCAGGTATTTCAGATGCATTCTTAAAGTTTTTTGCAAGACTCTCAAATACGGCCAACAGCCAAATACCACACGTATACCACAACACAAGTTAATAAAAAATACGGAAGAAATAATGCACAGCTGATCCATGCACATTTTTAAAAAAATCACAAAACAAAATTCTGAATTAAAAAAATCCTATCAAAATTCAAATCTGCTGTTATACTACAACACTGCTACACAATAAGGACTAATTGTTACAAGGCTACTCCTCTCCAAAGATCGTCGCTAATGTCAAAATTGAAAATTCCCAACTCGATGACTGGTTCATTAAGCAATTCATGCCAGTTTTTTAGTTCCTTGAAATGGCCCATTTTTAATGATCTGATCAATCAATCTTTCATGCATTTCTCCTCACTCTTTGATCTCGCCACCTTCCACCTCGGCCTTCACATTGTCCACCCTCCCACTCAATCCCTTCCCACCTCCATATTCATTCATCATCTCCCGCAGGAAACCAGACTGCATTTGATTTCTGTTGTTCATTTTCTTCTCTCAGTATACTATCAGCACAGGAACTCGGACCTTCACAGCTGTCTTTTAAATGAATGTATTCATCGATTCGTTTGTTTTTCTTTGTTTGAATTCCTTCTCAAACTGAGCAAAAATTAAGCTGTTATCCCTCGAAGATGTTATGATCTACTGGACCCCTGATGGAGCTTATGCTGTTGGTTATTTTCTCTTCAGAAATTTAAATTCAGTGAGGTGTCGTTAAAAAGCTCGAGAAGGTCAGCTACTTTTTCCAGACTGCAATTCAGACATCCTCTACAGAATACAGGTTCCTGAAAAGGTGATATTGTCGGAGCGTGTAGTAATTGTATTTCACAAAGGTACTGAATGGATTATGGGTCGGGTTGGCATCGGGGGTCAACGGTCATGGTCAGAGGCTGTGTGTCAGGTGGTTGAGTCTGGATAGAATTCAAGTTTGAATTTGGCACATCATGCTGCCAGATTGGCACATGTACTTACAGTACGACAGTCCATTCTTCTAATGTACCTACATGTAAGCCTTGTGGGTAAAAGTGGTACTTCCGTTCAACATTCTAGAATGGATTGACACAATAAAGGGAGTGAAATTCAGCCGAGACGGCAGTTGTGTCTTTACTCCTTGTGATTCTAACTGTAAGGACGTACCCAACAGTGCAACCAATGAAAATAGAGGCAGGACATATTTTGACTAAAAAAGTCTACATTTGAACACTTGAACTGGGGCAATATGCTGTGAATGAACTGTTCATTTATCATCCATCTGATGGCCTTTCACAAATGGCAATTTGGTGTATTGCACTATGCAAGGCTGAATTCCCAAACAAACCTCAATGCAGGGTAGCCATGGCAACTGCCAGGTAGCCATGGTTCCCCAAGGTAACCCCATGATACCTCATTAGTCCCCATGCTAGTACCCACTCTTTCCCTAATCTATCCCCCCCCCACACACACACACCCCCATCTCATATATCAAGCCCACTGCCTCTGAAGTCCTTTCACCAATTCATGGAAAAATCCCATTCACGGGCTCAATACACGGACCCTGGGTAAGCCTTGCGCAAACAATGGATTTCCCCTCGTCAACAAGTCCAATAGTGCAAATTGTGAGTGGGCAAGTACACGATGATAGCAAGACCTCCACACTGCAAGAGCAACTACGGTCCAATTTTTGGAATTCCATTTTCAATTACTCCGAGAAATCCTCTGGGGAAAAAAATGGCCCCCCCTCCTTCCCACTCCAATACCGCGCCATTTTGTCAATTACTTCACTTCCAAAAAAGGTGGGGAAACTACCCTCTTCAAAAGCAGGTCAGTGGCTGCTGCAGATTGGTGAAGTAGGTTCCAGGGGTAGGATTTTTGGCATGAAACAAAATTCTGAACCTTCCAGGATCTTCCACCCCTGCAGGAAACCACCGAGGCACCGACACATTTCCTGTGCACAACAATGGAGTTTCTAAGGGGCATCAAAGCCGTTGAAAGAAACAGCTTCTTTTCTTGAGTGGATTTTGAAGGATCTGGGATAGATTGATAGATAGACTGAATGGTGAAGCAGAACCCAATGACCATTCCTTTGAACAGAGCTTGATAACCAATTCTGTTGAGTACAGAGATTTTGCCCCACTGGGTACAGTGTTGGATTTAAACAGATTAAAGACATTCCCTGGAAATAGTCAACATGTCAAGTAAAAATGGAATGACCTGTAGAAGAGATCTTCAATGGAAAAAAGTTGTCGGATTTATTACCTTCAGGCAAGACCAGTTCCCCCCCCCAAAAAAAACCAAATAAGTGACACTGATCCTTAGTCTTGTGCAGGTAATATCATTATCCCCAAACCCTCTGAGGAAGATAGCATTTATGAAGAGACTAGAAAGATTTAAACATATCCGCAGACAGCCTTTCTTCCGGAAGCCAGACACGATTCTACCCCGGCAACCTTATGCCTTTTGTGATACTGCAATGGGATAAGGTCACTTACGCAGCTCTTCTTTGTCCGAGCATAAAGGACACTGGTTGGAGCACAGAGGAGTGTCTGATCCAACTTGGGGGGGGGGTGGGTGCAGGGTAATTTGAGGCTTGAATACTCCCAGGGTACTGCAGGAAGGACAATAATTGGTCATTCATCTCAGGAGCCAGACCTTTACAATAACATATTCTATGTGATTTATTGTACATCTTATCCCTACAAACACCCACGGCCAAGTTGGAGAAATTTTGCCTGTTAGCTTGCAAAGTACGGTCAGTCACAGCAACCTGCTGTTTACTCCAAAAAGCTGCCCCAGGGTTCTTTCTTGGGACCTGTTCGTTTCATGGTTTCACACAGATGTACACGTAGGTCTTGATCAGAGATCAAATGGATGATTTGCTTCATCCGTTAGGCAGGTTCTGGTGTCAGTGAAGCAATGTCGGATCACTAGAAGATCAAACGGGCCCTTGAACCATGGATGAAGGACACAATCACCAAAGGCATAATACTTGGGCCATACACAAGTAGGATTCCTCTGTACACCTTCCTTAGACAATTTAACTGCAATATGCAAACAAAGCATAGCCCATTTCTACACTGAAGCCAGCCAAGAAGAACATCCATGAATGCATAAAAATGAAAAGGCCCATATAAGAAGGGACAGTGAGATCCGGCATGGGGCTGAAACAGTAAACTGCAGGTCATTCTTGAAGTTCTTCAAAATATACTCACCTGTATATTACATGCTCTGAAGATCCCCCTAGGTAAAACAATTAAATGTCAGAACGTGTCTACAAAGCATGAATCATGTCTTTGCACCTGTATTTAACATTGTTCATACATTAAAAAAAATAAAGATAATACCTCATTGGTACCCAGCAAGTTATGCAATGCATGTCAGTGCACAGTGTTAATGGCCTCAGTGCACCAGCCATTTTGCATGATATAACCATGCCCCTCATTTCTCTATGGTATAACTCAGCGTGCTGGTATTCCACATGTATGCATCACTGCACCGTACTTACAATTTGGCACCTTTGATAACCTACTCAGTATGCACTATGGAGCCCTGTACTTATATTGACACAATTTTCCTGGTCTTTTCAACTGAGAGAGAGAAAAAAAAAGCCATGACCTAAGTCAGAGGTACCTACAAGTTCCAAGAGCTTGACCCTTATTACCGCTCCGTTTCCCACACTCTGCTGTAGACAAATTCAAAGCCCAAAGAACCCCCTCCCCACCTTCTTCATACACCCCTTTTCATTGACACTGAAGACATTATCAACCCCACAGGGCCCACAGTACAGGCCCACGGTAACACTTGCTGTGTTTTGTGTTAACATTCCTGCTGCCTTGAAGTATTTACAACAGATAAGAAAAAACTGGTTATATTTGAATCAGGTGCCCTCCCCACTGTTTGGCGATTACATAAACTGGAGAGCAGGGTGGGTTATCTGGTGTCAAAGTTTGTTGTAGGTAAACAGAGAACAGGGGTTTTTAATTGGATGCCAGTAGCACTGTGGTTGGCAGGAGCCATTCTGCCCTCAGCTGTTTTGAATTAAATGAAATAATGGACGACTGGGGGAGGTGCAGAACTCTAAAAATGGGCAGGGGACAAGGGGTATTCTGGATGGTTATCTGCTCTTGCTAAGCAACAAAAAGTTTTCTTCCCTGAATAAATATTTGTGCCGAGCAGTTCCACGGCGTTTACTCGAGGTACAGAATTTGACAATAACAATGGCACCGTTGCAGTCCCTGGGTTATCTCAAATATTTTTAGGTCCTCACAGACGTTTCATCCTCCTATTCTTTTTACTCGCTCCTTGTTTTCCAAGATCTACAGGACAAAATGATAAATAAATTGAACTTTTTCATGTTCTCTTCCAGCCTGTGAGCTTAAACGTTCAAGATGATGTTGCGGTTTTACTATATCAGATTGTCAGTTCACTTTAAGCAAATAGACTAAGAATTCCCCCCCACACACACACAAACACAATCTTGAGTCAATAAAACTGGTTTCACAGCAAACTGTCTGGCTATCCTGACTGCCAATTATGCAGTTAAAAGTTAAACAATACAAGTAAACACAGAGATCCCCACCCAACCCCCCCCAAGAGAAATCAACCTGAATTATGAGATGCACTGACAACTTGATGTTTGTGTTTGTGATTTGTAAACTGAAACCCATGAAGGTAGAATATGGACACAGTATCCAGTCCATCCTGATGAGTTTATTCAAACCAGGATAATCCCTACATACAGCAGGAGACAGGACCTTCAAACTAGACTTGGTGGCAAGTTATTAGATGGTCGTATTTTTTATATGAACTGTCCAAATCTATCGGTACGACTCTAGTGTAAGATAGGAATTGGCCGTGTTTTGACTTCATGTAACTGAATGTTTGATTGTTTACAAGTTTGGTAGGAGGTATATTGATGTCCAAAGATTGTATAGTGCCGTACAGCAGCGCAAGATGGATAACTTCACCGCGAATACACGTAAAATGTTGTCATCGCGTGGCACCATTTGGGTGGGAATACACTAGGTTAACAAAACAGGCACAGTTGCCTTGACACTGCAACAGGCAGGCACACCTGGATGCCTCTGCCTATGCATTAATGTTCACACTCAATGGCGCCCATGGTGATAACACCTTTTGGCTGGGTTCCTTGCTGATTTCCTGTGCAAAAGTGATATTGCTTGTGAAGAACAAAACCCAGACCACTGCTGACTTGGTACCCAGCCTTTCATATCTCCATGGTCAAACAAACTCAAAACAAAGCACCTCCCCCCCTCCAGAGCAAGAGGCCCAGTCTCCTGAGAAAAGACAACAAAGAACTGAGTTTTCACTGGAGGAGAAAAATCAGGCCATATCAGGTTCACGGAAAGCTTCCTATGGAAAGCATTGGCCACTGATTGCAACCCATGTCCTGTATGAGGGCTCGGATTCCAGGGAATTGATGACTTTACCATGTGTCTGGTTGACCCAGCAAAGAAATGACCCTTGAGAGCGGGTCTGAGAAAATAGGTTTCTCTATTACTTGCATGATACTGGGAACAACAATTTCAACCGGATCCCTTGCCACTAGTGATTTTGTTTTAGCGTGCATAAGAGCAAGCTACCGTCTGCTTTGATGCTCTTGTGTCGCTCAGTTTGGCGTGCTGGTTATGGTGAATGAATATCCGATTTATTTACACTCGGCAACCTTGCTCTCAAAATTTATGGGCCTGTAACTCAAATGTGGCTCTGACTCCTTTCCTTAGACTGGGTCACAAGCCACTGAAGAAGAACAATATTTGAGAAAGGAGAATTAAAAATCATCAGCAACTCAAGAGAATTCCAAAGTGGAGACTATTTGGTTCTTCAAACAAGAGGAAGGATTCACAGAAATTGTTTTGTTACTCTCAGGCAAACTGTTCATCAAAAGTCAATCGGTTACTGAGATGGAGGGCTGGACGGTGGCAGCCCAAATTCTGGGTTGGGCTAAGCGATAAGAGAAAACGTTGCACAGGGGACCTATCAGTCCATTTGCATATATTCAAAACTTTCAATCCAGATGAGGAATTCAAGTTTTCTTGGAGAGAACAAACATGTGCCTGCGTTGCTACATGTGTCATAACTATGACAGCAGTATCAGTGCCAGCACAGCATACATATATGTAGGTTTAATTACAAGGAACAGTATCAACTACTGTATAAAAATGGGGGGGGGGCTCTACATGACACTGACAATGCTTCCAAGCCAGGGAACCAAAAAACAAAAAAATTGTGGAATCCTTCCCAAATTAAGTGTAGTCACATAAAAAAAAATGAGGCACCTAACTATCAGGGATTGAGGACAATTGAAATGAAAGCAGTCCTTGGCACTGATGAGAGCTTGGGTTGGGATACCAGACTTCAGGCATAGCAGGATGTCATATGAATGGACCAGTTGAAAACCAGTTTTGCAAAGCTGAAGACACCATATGGTGGCAGTCCCGCGTGGCATCGAGGGGCCCAGGAAAGGGTATTACATACATAAATTCTGGTGCAGTGAGGATTGCTGGCAAGCTGGTTGCTGTTTCCGTGGGAAGCATAATGAGATAATAATAAAACCATAAAAAACTTTTTTTTTCTACCGGTCAGTTCCAGACTGCTATGACAACGGGAACGTGTGTTTTCCAAACTGGCATTTCAAAGTTGGACAACGGAGTATGTCAGGGGTGAAACTAGAGAAAAAACAAAATGTCTACGAAATAATAACAAGATGTTTTGAGGGCGCCATAGCTGTATAGGGTCTACAGTATACATGTACATTTGTGTTCGCCTCAAGTCACCCCCTTCAAATACCAGATTATTGTTCTAGATCACCTTTCATGCGTGAAAACACCTTAACCCAGGATTTTCCAGATTTTAAAAGACATTGTAGGAAAAATCCTGAAATCATGAAACGTCTGAAGAAAAAAGGTCCGAAATCAGGAAAACTGCTGATCGATCTCAGCCCTGGTTTCTCTTTCTGGACTGCTTATGAACATTTCCAGTTTAGCATTTTAGCCATTAATATATCGCTGAAAGCAAAGATCTAGAAACAAACAACTAACTGTAATAACCAATTGTTGTCACTACTAGTCCAAAATTAGGGAAGGTTTTTCAGCCGTGCCAGACAAGTTGGTATTAAATTGTTGATACAACAGACATGATGGTACTGTCTGTCTCACGGCAAACATGCTTTTGATTCAAGCTTCAGTAACTTCTGTCTGGCATTACAAAAAGAGTTTCCAATTTCAGAAAAGTCCTAAGCTTGAAATATTAGCTCTATCCACCCAACGTATTACTCCTGATTTATTATCTCTGCAGAACACAAGATTGTCCCCGAAAAAGTGGGACTCAAAAATGCGTAGGTGCAAAAAGTACCACTCTTGAAATTACACTTCCTTGTTTTCACTACTTCTGTGGTGGCCATTAACATTCCTGTTTTTTGCAGTCATCTGTTATTACACTTTCTCTTGTTTTTTTTTGTGAATGGTGAGCACTGTTAGAAAGGTAGACATTTCACACTCTCTGTTCAATTCTATGAATTGAAATCTGTCATGCCACCTCCATCCATACTCGCAATGCCACTGATGTAGCAAGTTAAATAGAAGCAAGTCTGACCTTGGTAGGCTTTTTTTTTTTTGCACAATAGTGGCAACCTTCAGCCATCAATAAAAACGCAAACTGATGCTGTACATTTGTTCAAGTTCTCAGACAGAGTAGTCTTGGTTCAAGCTGTTACAGGTTGATCATGGTATCCGTCGTGCTATATCGTTACTGATTTTGACAGTCACTGGTTGAAAGTGTGAATTGGTCGTCAAAGTAAATCACATGAGGGCTTGATACTATGATGACTTGAACCAAGACTATACTGTCTAGAAGTACAAGGGTATTAATCTTAGCATTTTTTCAGCTACATGAAGTGAGTTTTGATTTTTTTTTTCCCATTTAGTGTAAGCTAGAAAAACAAAACCCTTTTTTCCAAGTCAGATGGATGAACATCTGGTGAACGGATTATTCCTCAAGGGCACCCACCTAAACTGGGGCTATGCCCCAACCATAATCCAGCCAATGGGATTTGTCCAACTGACTGACATGTGACAACCTTCTCCTTTTGGCCAGACTGCACTGCTGGCCTATTGATTCACAGAGAACAAACTCCAATCCACCTGGTCTGTGCTTTCACTGGATACAAGGCCACACGCCCACGCCACACCTCTGCCCCACCCACCCTGGATGTGGGCGACTATCACACATAGATGCACAGAGCCACTGCTAATTAAATCATGCTGGAATGAAACCACTGTAAAAGACTCCAGACAATAGTTTATGACGGCAAATGTGTACTAAATGCTAAAGATCCTGTCAAATTACATGACTGAATGCTAGATAATAACACACACACATGTATACAGAAAAGTTTAAACAGAAATCAAAAAATTACCAGGATTATCTATTTCAGTGTCCAAAAAAGCACAAATCTTTGAATCTTATGGAGTTGGCACACTTGAATCATTGTCAATCATGGGGAAGAAAACAGAGATTATCTTGACAAAAACTCTCAAGGTCATCCTCAAGCTTGGTATTTGGAGATCTTGAGTGATTGACTTCAAAATGGCCATTCAAAATGGCCCAGTACCATTGAAACACCAGTTGGTCACCTGACCCCTTGGAACATTGCAACAATGTGTTCACACTAACAGCTGTTTGAAACTTGACCAAACGGTTTCCCTTTCAGTTCAAACAACACAAAGCTGGACATAAACTGACACAATCAATCAAACACTGTCAGAGAAGCAACAAACATGTCCCTTTAAAAGTTGCCAATTAAAAGCCCAAATAACATCGCAGGCAAATTTGTAGGTTCCAAGACTTTTAAATTACCTCGCGCAATTACACGGCACAGTATGAGCTACTTTTTTTGTTGAAGTAGAATAAACACAGTGCTGTCTATTATTACCGTTCTGTTAGATACTTAACCATATGGTGTCTGACACAGCAAACACAAAATGATCTATTTACATGTACATGACAACTTCTATGGTAGAGCAACCATCTGCAATGTATGCATTATTTATGACTTGAATAGTTAAACCTAGGATGCAGAGGTTTGGAGAAAAATGGACAAATCAATGTCGAACAAACGCTTACAATGATTGACAGCCACTCTTTGGGAGGAAGGAAGGAGGAGGACATGGTTCAGGGAACACATTGGGCGGAGGGTTGAAGGAGAAATGACTGGCACTGTCATTGATAATTTACACAAGTCATAAGCTCTCTTAACTTCACAGCAACACAAACCAAAAATTTGGACAAGAAGTATGAGCCCCAATTTGCTGTAAGTAAAAAAAAACCAAGTAAAAACAAAACATAACAAAAACGGCTTGATTATTTACAGTTCATACATACTGTTTTAGTTATTTTTGCTGGGTACAATACCACACTTTCTGAGGTTTCTTGAAAGAAATAACCTTTTTGGTTCCCTCTTGAAACATTCTCCCCTCAAGAATCAGCCTCCCCCCCAAAAAAGATTACCTGCTTAATCTACAATTACATTTCTATATTTAACATCAATCTTGATTTGTCACAATGAGCACACCATATGGTTGGCATTCCGATGAGAATTCAAACAAAGTTGAAAGAACACCAGAGTAGGCTAACGATAGAGACTCCATCCTCAATCCTTTCTCTAGTCCTTCGATTCACACAGAGGTTTCATGGAGAATTTTGTGGGACTGAAGAAAAGCCAAGCTATTCATACATGGGAATGTGTGCCCTTTGCAGTTATAATACAAAGAATGTAACATTGGTTTCTGTTGCAGTGAATTCGTAGAAAAACCACAACAAGGATTCTGAAAATGAGAAAGCTGCCCGGTTTCAGATTCTGTGAGGATGTAACTTTCCCCAAATTCATTCTACTTGTCCAATCATGCTTTGCTGCAACATTCAATGCAGATCTTTTTCAAAGCAGTCTTTATTTGTGTGTGAACTTGAGTTATTCACGCAGTGTTCCCAGACATTTCAAACAATTTGAACAATCAAGAGACTAGAAGCAAAAAACCACCTTGAAATTGTATGACTCTTGGAAAACAACGTTTGGGGCAAGCTGTAGATTACAAGACTGAATCCTTTTTTCCCTGTGGCTTTTCTGGCCAGATGTTTTTCTCAATTGGCCTTGAGGAGCAAAACTGGCAGATCGAGCCATGTAAGAAAAAGTGGCTTTCTGTTACAATCCAGGATCCTGTCAACAAACAAAGGGGGATTTCTCAACAAATTCAGGATCTAAAAAGAAATAAATAAATTACTACTGTCTCAAAAAAAGTATCTAGCATTTCAACCGCACCAAATTTCAGGACTGATTTTTCCAATGATGAAAACATTCAAGGAAAACCGAAACGCTCCTGTTGCTAGGTAAAAGCAATTAGCGAGCGTGGGCTGGAATTAAAAATAAACACAATGTCAGGGGAAAGGAAATATGAAAAGAAAAGCGATTGCTTTTAACGCGGTCTTGGAGAGGCAGAGGCTATCATATATTAAGCAGCATTTGGGTTTGATGCCGTTAGATCCAATTTGGTAACCGTACTGGAGGCAGACACCTTGAGGGGAATCAGCATGTCAGAGGGCCAGGGTATTCCGGTTGGACCTGGATGGCGATCAGTGATCCAACATTGGTTCAGAACCCATCAGAACCCATCAAGTGAACGGAGCAAAGTGTTAGGATCACTGATCAAGATTCCAGATCAATATGAAACAAACAGGGCCCAAGTCTCTGTTGAAATCACCGATGAGGAATGTCAAGCCACAAAAAGAAATAATTTTAAAGGAAAACACAAGAGGATGAGAAACTCAAGTCGACAAAAAAGTTTAAGATTTCAAGGAAAAATGTTACCATACCCACAGTACGTTTTCCTCAAATTTAATCCACCAAAATCTTCCACAGAACAGGAAGCCAATGGATTACTTTCCACACTTACAAGAGGCGTCAAGCCCTACAAAGAGTAAAACCTGGGTGAGTTCCACCTTCCAGGACCCCACAAAATCCTCCAAAAACTAAATAGATTGGAAATACAACTCTTAAATGGGTAATAAATAAGTTTTGAACTTCTCTCAGTAGCAAATTATGCCAAGTAAAATTGTCACAGTGCTTGCTGTCTGTGCCGCAACAGAAAAAAACTGTAAATACATTCACCTTTAAGGTACACAAGAGAAAAAAAATCAACAATAGTTCACCATCACCACAAGGATGGGCTTTACATCTCAATTCTTCCAAGGACTGATTTTAAAATAAATTCAGTCCCAAGGGCAAAAAAGGTTTAACTGACAATTAAAAGTGAGCAAACAATTCATGGCATTTGCATAAAAATGCCGGCGCTAAAGCAAGTCGACTTTTTGTTTTGACAAACAGCTGTTTGCATTTTCCCCTCCGGAACAGAAACTCGCTGACATTTGCGGAAAACATGAGGAAAATAATGGAACCCTTTTAATCTCGTTTGCAGATAAAAATGCCGATATCACTTCCAATACAATTCTTCTGGCAATAACAGCTTGATACTCATTAATCACGCGAGTATTCATGTGCAAGGTTCAGAAAAATGGAGCGCATGTAAAACGAGGGCCACAGGAGAACAGCAGAGTAATGGTCGTTTATAATCAGACTAAATCCTGAGTGAAATACCCCCCCCCCAAAAAAAGTACTGTGGTTTGAAAACAGGGTAGTCTGATCATGGTGTAGAATGGAAAGGATGTCTCCCAGTATTACAGGTGCATGTGCACGTATGCGGTCCAGAAATGGGGAGATGTTAAGGTTCCATTTTGTCATGTCGGCAGAGGTTGGCAGCAGTTTTGTCGGCCATAAAAAATAAGCCGACCAGATGGTTATCTGACACACAGTTCTGTCAATCACCCTCTGTCTGAATTTCCAATGGTGCTGCCTTTTTTTTTTTTTTTTTTGAAGTCAAGAATTTTAATGAAAAGCCTGAACTTGGTGATGCTGAAATGTTTCACATTTTGGACGTTTTCTCTGACCGCAAAAAGAAAAAAAATTGTTTTGAAGTTCTTTCAAAATTCCGGCAGAGATCAGTGCCACCGCATGGTCAAATATTATTCAGCATTTTTACCAGAAAAACACTGACTTACCAAACTTTTTGAAATATAAGTGCAAAAAAATCCAACAAAATACTACAAAACATTGGCAAACAGGGATAAACTGTGAGCACAATGTGCCAATTCTGAACAAAATCACTCAGAAGTCACTACCTCAACATTGGGAGGAAAAAAGAACTAGAGATGGACTTGTGTGGTCAACTCACAAGAGCCAGGACAGACAGGGACAGCTACTGCTAAAGGAGGCAAAGCTAGACAGAATGCACCTGGGTGATTTGACCATTTTTCCCCAGAATGTGTACAACCAGAATCAGTTTCAGGAGAGAGAAAAGAGGACAGCAATGGATTTTGGGTATAGGAAAAACATCTTAACGGAAGTGTCTTTGAGTGTTTAAAATGGTTTGTAACTATAGACTGTTAGTTACAGCCGGAAAACAGCATGTGCGCCTTGGGGAGGCCAATGGCTAACAGCTGCAACCATGTTCCTCTTACTCTAAAGCCATGTTTCCATTGGACTTTTCTTCTGCAGCTACGCGGAAACTGATCACGACATTCCTCTGTGTCACTCTACCATTGCCACATGGACTTTTTTACTATAATGGAACGTTTACCTGTATTTGCTGTGTAAGACTAGCTGAAAACATTGCCAGCGCTGTACAAATCATAACAAAATTGACAAAATCTGACCAGAAAAATTACAAAATCATAAAAATTTGGCAAAATCTGCCAACTTCTAAGTGGCAGTTGAAGAAGATGTACCCGTTCACAAAGTGTGTATGGGTGATTCCAGAAATTAGGGGTCCATTTTTTGTGTGTCCCTGTCACGTCTGAAAAACGATTTTGCGAGTTCAGAACACATTTTTCTAATTTCCAAGAGTAATGAATTAATGCAAATTACCTGTCAAACAAATAGTAATAGTTTGAAATCAATTTCTGGTGATATTTCCTTGTCAAATAACAAAGGTCAGATGTACATGTAACAGGGACACAAAAATGCCACACTTTTGGACCCCTAACTTCTGGAATTACCCGTGCAGCTTCATCCAGGTGCGGTTCACTGTGTGTGCAGCATGCTGCTACAGGAGATTGGGAACCATACAACCATTTTCGTATGCCTGCTGTCAATCTCTGTGTAGCGGTAGTCTTGTTCATAGGTTTGGCGTGTCGTGGTCAATGTACATTGTAGAAGAACTGGACTTACTGTGGCTGCACGGAAATCTTCCGTGACCCTTTTTGGCCTGTTAGTTTTACATCACAGATGCGGTACATTAAAGTTGACACGGACATTACTTTACTGTGTGTTCCCATTGGATTTAATTTTGTAATTCTACAGGAAAGCTTCCGAAAGTAAACCAAAAAAAGTCCAATGGGAACACGGCTTTTTAGCTACAGCCAGATGATACAGGACATTGCTGTAGTTAATATGCATGCTTGTACTCACACACTCACTGCTTACTAATCAACATTGCAGCTGTGAGGTGATTTACCCCAACGTACAAAAGAGAAAGGGGATGAACAGAACAGGAGATGTCACAGAAAACTGACTATGCCCTTCTGTGTTAACAATCTTTTCGGTATTACAATCCAGATGTATTAAAGTTCATCCTCGATGGACTGCCATAATATACATAAGCTTGGATAACCAGATTGAAAATTTATTCTAGTGGATCATTTTGAATGTATTTTGCTCTACCATGACCAAATCATCCAGATTACACCCATCAATCATGCCCACGTAGATGGTCTCTGAACAAAGGAGAAAGTCCAGCTCAACAAGTTATCCTGGTCTACAAGTCTGAGTGTCTTCTTTTTGGCCGGCCAGTCTACCGTGACCGCATCATCCAGCATAACACCAGCAATCTTTCCCACATGAAAACCACATGAGCTTGTGTGTGTGCTGGCATGCATCTTTCTTTCTCTGAGCATGGATAAAAGACATTGTCTACTTGGTTGACTGAGGTGTCATGCCACTGAAGCCAGAGGTTAACCTTTCAGTGATCCTACCATAGTGGTACAATGGACGTTTCTGCTTGAAAGCCCATGTGAGCCCCTCGTGAATGCCTTGAAAGCCACAGGCTAACCCCTGAATATCCTGATGGGGTAGACAGGTACATGAATGCACACTACAAGGTTATTTTGACTATATATAACAGGCTTTGCCCTTACCCAACGTACGTGTATATTAATAAGCACTGCATGCTCAGTGCTTGTCCTAGAGCTTGTGAAAAAACCTCATAAGCTTACTCGGGTGGGACTCGAACCCACGACCTCCTGCTTACTAGTGCAGATGTCAAATACATCTTGAAAGTTATTTTGCTTGCCACCAACCCAGGGTACATGTACACTGGAGTGACCTGTTCAAATGTTTTGTATACATTCTGTAGACAAATGGCAAACATTGTTGGTGGCAAAATGATGCCAACAGAAATAAGCACTGTTCACATGAAGTGTAACTAAGTGAGGTGTAAAAAAAAGGGGGGGCCAATTTCATCTCACAGAGCTACTGAGCACAGCTATGTGCTTAGCGAAAGAAAAGAATTCCTCAGTAAGAACAGGTTACTGGCCAGAATGTGCTTGCTTGTGACAGGTGCCCTGCCAACTTTTGCTTCGCAGGTAAGCTAAGCAGTCTGCGAACTTGGGCCCTGACCATTTCTTGATGCACGGCTAAGAGCCCTCTGTCTGTCTTGCAATATTAGGTAAAAGACACCTGTTACACTCTAGAGGTTCAGGTTGCTGGCATACACGCTTATCCAAAGTTGCCCCTAATTAACTTATAACACACCTGTAACAGCATGCAGACGGATGCCAAATTGCAAGAAATGCGCAAAATTGTCTATGCTATTCCATGCCAGGCCCGTGCGAACACGCATAGGCATGAGGTCTGTTGCTACAGGACAGCTCACACACATGAAAAAAAATTTCGTAAAAAACATGAAAACCATAAGGGTTTTCTGCTTTCAAAAAGTAAAGCTCCGCAAAACTGGGCCCCAGTCGTATGACATTCCATGAGTAACCTGCTCTTGTTGTTAAAATGAAACCTTGAATTTTTTGGGCTCTACAAATTGTTTTGAATCCTCAAATGGTGAAACAGGCATGACCAGCAGTTGTTGAAAACATTCATTGGTATCAATCTGGGGGGGGGGCATTGAAAAGCATGTACCGCTGACACAAGCTAACAGTTCCGACCTGCGGTTTCTCGTAAGCGATGCACGGTAACTCCATTCCACTGATCACTGGTACCAGGATTTAACCTCCTCAAAATGATTAAACAGATGTTGATTTGCATATATATATATGCAGCTATACCCAATTATGGTCAGCCACTGTCAAAATGGTTTGACCAGGACTTCCACCAAACTACATGGAGGGGGAAAACCCTTCCGACTCTGAATCCTAATACCTTGGGAAATATTGGAGATTGTCAGAGTCACATGAAACTGATTGAATCGTATCGACATATTTTTTTGCAGTCGGGTATTTGGAAACTGAACGCCAACAGATTGTAATGGGCATAGCACGTTGCAAGAGCTGGAAATGTGGAAATCTTTAGAGATGTAAAAAAATCGAGACAAAAATTCTTGGAGCAGTGTGTTTCTCTTTTATTATGCCAGATGTGAGATGTTTTATTCATGGATATCTGGTGATACGAGGAAAAATTGGAGATCCGCTTTAGTCGACATCTCAAGCTACCGCATGGTATGGGTATTTTTCTCATATTTCACACACAATTTCTTTTATAGGAGACATGAACAAAAGCAACTTATTACAAAATGGATTAATAAAACAATTCCTAACTACATCTCCATATGACACATCCTTTTGTACACAACGTACCAGCAGAAATTTACAATACTTCCGCTTATTGCTTTCATCATTTGCATTAATTATATTCCTATGCCGACCAAGAACAAGTGTCAGTGTCAAACTAAGGTGGCCACAAGAGGGCAGCATTTCAACCAAATGGCTCCGTACAAGAAATTAAACAAAATTAATACATAGAAACCAATAAAATTGCAAGGAAAACTCATCGGCTGACATGGCTTTCGACCATATCAAACAACTGCTTAGCAAATTATGTAATTTTATAATGTAAGCAACACAGTGGGAACAAGTCATAGGCTGGTAACTCAATTTTGCTGATCAGATATTTTCTGCTCTTAGCAAATTTCAATGTTCAGCACATTTTTGAGCTGTAAAAATAATACATATAAACACCTGGACTTACCTATGACATCAATGGGCCGAGCCAAGTGACCTCAGTAGTTGATCATTTTCTTGATTGCCTCCAGACACCTCCACTTATCCGGGAGGTAGAAGGGTTCAAAGATGTGTGGGAAAGGGGTATCATAGCCACAGACTCGCTGGATTGGAGCTTCCAAATGCAGAAAGCACTCCGCCTACAGAAGAAGAGAGAACATTTTCAATATTCATGTCTTATGTAGAGGAATAACATGCCTTGAGCAGAAGCAAAATGTTGTCTTTTCTGTCTTCGGCACTTGTTCAAAGACACTTGCATTCGCTTGTTCGCCTACTGTTTGCCCAAGTTTTGAGAAGAAACTTACATTGTTTTCACAAGTGCCTACTACGGTGATGAAAACACATGCACAATAATGCGCAATGCTGCCCTTTTTTTTTCCTGATAAGCTACACCGTTCTTGTTTACTTCTCTCAAAGTACCAAAAAAAAACCTCCAAGTGTTTCCCTGAGCATTTGATACTCAAATTGACATTTAATTTGATTACAGATTACTGTAATTCAATCGCAACTTAATCAGCCAGTGCCGCTTTCAGAGATACACAGGGGTCATCAAACTATCTTTGGGAAAGAAATAAAGTGTGTCTCGTGACTACATACAGTTCCCATTAAAAGTGTTTTGCACGGGTAATCCACATCAAACATATGCACTAGCCAGGGCAAAACACAACACAAATATACATCATTAAAGGGTCAAAAACACAGGTGGCTTGCCGGCAATGGTAGCTCTCTGAAGTCTGCTAGGAAGTCTTTGTCAGGCGATTTATATGGAATTGGATCAGTTAGAGGTGAAAATGTCAGGATCAAAAGTGTAAAGACTGTAACAATGTAACTAGGCAGGATAGGATGAGCTCTTTTTCCTGGACAAACATTTGAAGCTTTTAAAGAATAAACCAACACTAATAACTATTATATTTGTGAAAAGCACTCGCGCTTGTAACAAAACTGGAAAAGTTATCAAAAGTATGCACAGTTGTGGAAACGTAAAACAAAACACAAAAAACTAATGTAACAAATGCTCATAAAAATGTACTGTACACTCATCAAAAACAACCTGCATAAAGTGCAAAGTACTTCTTGTCAGAGCTTAAGGGAAAGAACTTTCCCCGCTGGTTCTGTTTTTTAACTGGTGTCATTCTGCAAAACCCATAAACGTTGGGCAATTGTTCCCCATTCAGCTCAACTGAGCACCAACAAAACTGGTTGCAAAAGTCCATTCTGCCCTCCAGGAGTATAAGATAAAAACTGAGTTTGCATTAGGTTTAACAACTACGGCTTCAGAACGGTTCTGGGGTGTGATGTCTTACCACACGGCGGTGTTTGGAGGGCTTGAGGCCTGGGGTCTTGGCTCACCTGAACTGTGGCAGTGACTTCTCCGGCGAAACCACCAGTAATGGGGGCCTCGTGGGCCACTAGCAACCTGCCCGTCTTCTTCACTGACTACAATGGAAATAAATGATAAGTCTACACTAATAATATGAAAACAATTCTGCTATGATTGCAATCACTGTTGAATGAAAACAAAGGACAAAATAAATATCGTTGGATTTTGTTTACAGGCTGGTGACAAAATACACAATCAAACCTAGACTTGCCACAAATTATGTCACGTGACTTGGGAATTAACATTGCAGTGTTCAGGGCCCTTTTTTCAAGGAACCTTCCAATATCTGCTCCACTCCAACAGTGCGTACTCATCTCATGGCATTTTCTTCTTCTTTGAACAACATTGGAACGACAAACTCAATGTGGGACTTTTGCCCCGAGAATTTGCAATCATGTGTCCACCAAATATAGGTTAATCAGATTTTGGCTGGGGAGGAGGTTAGGAGTTACAAAGCCTTTTCCTCCTAGACTGTTTCATTTCTGTGCTGCGTGATAGTTAATTGAAAAAAGGTCCAATCAGTCTAGAGTGGCAAATATTTGCACAACGCTCCTCTTGTTGGCTGTTCAATCATCTTTGTCGACCCCCCCCCCAAAGTGCCGTCAACTAAATGCACTAGAATGCTTATGTATTCAACTCGGAGGCTTGAGGCCGCGCTAAAGGCAATGGTGCAGGGAACAAAATTAAGATCAAAAGTGCTACTGATACAACAATTTTGGGTTTTACTTTGACAAAGACTCTCAAAGACTCTACAGCAAGCTCCAATTGATCTTTCAATCAAGGATTCATGAAATCTTTCTCTGGCACATTTCCTGCAAAATATCTCAAACAACACAACAAAGATCCTAAGCAGCATTACAATCCAGTTTCGAGCTGATTAAGACCGTCGATTCCACAGGCATCAATTGGTGATTAACATCAATTGGGAAAGCAGGCTCGTTTCAGTGTAACTCCTCCGCTGCTGTTAATTCAATAAAAACAGGGGGCCCCAGACCACCAAGTCCAGCCCAATTCAATTAGATCCACTCCAAATGCGATTAAAACAGACCAAAATAGCAGTTAATAATGCCGTCAGGCATGCCTCCATATTCTTCGTCCAACGCGCGGTTGTGGGTTTTCACTGAGGGAGGAGCCTGGAATAAAATTAAGGCATATCAAAGGGGAGGCGAGGGATGTTTGGTAAAAATATGAACACATGATCAAAGATATTGTCGTAGCAGGATGTTACTGCAAATTATGAGCTCTTGAGTTGCACATTACTCACATAGATGGTTTTCAAAATGATAACTTACTTCTACACTGAATTAAAAAAAAAAAAACATACAGGCAAGTGCACGGTTGAAACATCAACTTATATTGTCAGGTGTAGCACAGCAGGACAGAGAATTTTTCATAAACTAAAAAGATTTCGTTTGGAAACTAGTCAAAAAAGATGACTAATTTTAACACTCAATAAAAAGTTGACATTTAAAGTACATGTATTAATACACTTTGGAATGAAATGGGATCTAGGGAACAGAACTGAGGATTAGCCATGCACATGTAAATGGTTTTCAAATGAGAAAATATTTTGCATATACTTGTTATGTTTTCATGAACATTGTGCACATGGTTAACACACATCAGAAAAAGGATTTGTAAGATAAGGCTGATGCGATTACTGTGAGACTTGGTGCGGCATGTTTGCTTTTCGGCAGCGGTGTTTAATTCAAAGTCCCACGACACATTCTGCAGCTGACACAAGTCAGTCTGGCTTAATTTGGTTGGACTTAAAGGTGCTGAGTGTCACCAATCACTGTGCTTGATGCGAGTCCTCTGCATCAAACATGCAATGTTAACGCACTCGTTCTCAGGAGTAATTTTCCTAGGCCTTCCCCCAAAGACACTGGCCGCTCTTAAGCTGTGTCCACAAGCTGGGCTGCGCCTGGCAGTAACATGACATGTCTATGGGAAGATGATGCAGCCAACGGCTTCCATTGCTACATGTGTCATTCACAGCCACAGCCGATAATTAGTCCCTCTGTCAGATGGTCAGGCAAGTCCATGAATGATGGGAGACTTGTCAAAATTATCATCAAACGGGGGCGCTATATACTTCTGACAGCACTCTTCAGACAGAGTCTGGCTAACTGGACAACAGTGTGTACTCACTTTTGACTTGTCTCTGTCGGACGTATATACCGCCCTCATTTGACTTTTTTTGGCCAAACTACTAAAGTCTTTTGAAAAAATCATTTCTTGCCGTTTGTCGTTCCTTCCACCAGGGTACCATACTCAAACAGTCACCGCTTTATGGTTCAATTTCCGCTCTCCGTCCAAACTTTCGACCTTAATCCTTCAACGCTTCCAAAATTCAACACGGCCACACCCACCTTGCAGACAGTCTCCTCATCCCACGGAACGATGGTCCTCAGGTCGATGACCTCACAGGACACGCCCAACTTCTCCTGGGCCAACTGGGCTACCTCCAGCATGACATGGATCTGAGTGCCCCAGGCGAGCAGGGTGACGTCGCTACCTGAAGGGAAAGGAAGACCTCAAGGTTACCAACGGCAGCAGATTCAAATACTGTCCCCGAGAGGGATATTCAAATCAGGCTTGATATACGTGCCCTTGGTGGTCAAAATGCTAACCTCCACCATTAATCGCCATTTCAACATTTTTTTTTCAGCTAGGTATCCACAATCTGGTGCAGATTCTGAAAACTCACCTTCGACTAATATTTCTGCCTCTTCAAGTGGTATCATATAATCTCCGACCGGAACTTGCTCCACTGCAAGGAAACAATGACGCAATAAAAGTCAGGTTTCCAGACCAATATTTCAGGTAACTGATCAAAATGGATTCTCCAGAATGCAGCCGCCGGGGGAGGGGGGAGAAGCAATGAAGAAACACATTGACATCTCTACCATTCATGTTCTAACTTGGTGCCTATGTTTTATGATAACTGAGGGGGGCCATATAACTGGTCAACCTGCTTACCGCATCTCACATCTTACATAAAAATAAATGTAGAGCAACAGTGCCACTAACTGCGTGGCTGACTGCCAAACAGCACCCTCTACAGTTCCTGCTCCAAAGCCAATACAGATCCAGTCACTACTAGTGAAAACAACACAAACAGTCCCATTCTGTCTCACCTGCCGCACGGTAAAGGACCTTGGGTTCAAAGAAGATGCAGGGATTCTTGTCTCTAATGCATGACAGCAGAAGACCCTTAGCCTGTATGGGACTCCTTGGTATGACCACCTGTCCAAAAACAATCCAACCCAATACAATTTAAAATACAAGTAGTTGAAGATACTTACTGTGTAAAAAAATGCTTGAGTAGAGAAAATCTGATCCCCAGTGACGTAGCACTAACCTTTATACCAGGTATGTGGGAAAAAAAGGCCTCGGGGGATTGGGAGTGGTACAAGGCACCGTGGCCAACAGCTCCCCAAGGGGCTCGTACCGTCAGGCCTCCAACATCAAAGATATTGCCACATCGATATCGGAACTTGGCAGCCTCGTTAATGATCTATGAGGGAAAAAAAATCACAAATCTGGTGCCAGTTGCACTTTCTCAACCCAAATGTGAAGGGGGCAGCTAGGCCAAGGCTAAAACTATTTTGCTTTTTAAACCTCATCAGCTCCGGGTGAATATCTGGTACTAAGTTTTGGAGACAACAAAGTCCTGTTTTGTGGCAGAAATTTCCTGTTTCTACCACCTTAACTTTTACTTTTAACTTTTTTTTACTCCGAACTGAGCATCTTAACATGCTAAGGATTATCAATCAAATGTAATACAATTCCCCAACTAAAAGAAAATCCAAGGAAAAGTCAAACACAAGCAAGATTTGAACGTCAAGTCCGAGACTGGGAACCTGCATAACACACATACACAAAAAACCTTTGGATGATATTCACTGGAGGCGAGGAACTGGCTACTGATCACAGGGCATACCTGAT
This sequence comes from Acanthaster planci, assembly GCF_054643075.1. Classification (NCBI taxonomy): domain Eukaryota; kingdom Metazoa; phylum Echinodermata; class Asteroidea; order Valvatida; family Acanthasteridae; genus Acanthaster; species Acanthaster planci. The sequence goes on along the minus strand of NC_141791.1, from coordinate 1,822,536 downwards.
CAAAAGCTGGAAAGATGTAATCAGCAAACTGGATCTCGGCGATAGCGGTGGCTCCCACTGACGCCATGCCGATACCAAAGCCCACGATGCCTTGCTCGCACAACGGAGTGTTGAACACACGGTCCTTGCCTGGGAAGAGGCGTCTAAACTCAATCAATTATTGCAAAACAAATGTGACACCCACCCAGGGGTCACAAGCCCACTGCAAGCTTGCTTGCTCAAATGGCTTCTTCAAAATCATGAATGACGAGCTCTGAAAAGTTCTACATGTACTTCTGTTTGGTCAGGCCAGGCCGGCTACAAAGTGCATTCTCAGACTTGACAGCAGTTCTGTTTCTCATGACTTTACATAGCATTGCATGCCGTCCTCAGCTGAGATTTGAACCCCATAACATGCACACAAATGTGTTGACAAATCCACCACTTGACTTTTTTTTATGGGTTCTTGTTTCTTCTCGCCGAGTTATTTCAGCCGCAACACTAGGGCTGTGCCGAATATCCAAATAATATTTTTCAAATTTAATATTTAAATGCAAAATTCATGAAAAGGAAGAGAGAATTTTCTTTTGTTTTAAATGAGAAAAATTGCACTGTGGAGGCTTGTTTAAAGCAGATTCAAATGAAAAGCGACAATTACAACTATTCAAGAGTACATTATTCATTAAAAATTTGAAAGGAATAGAAATTTTTAACAGGGCAAGAAGTACTGTTCATCTATTAAATCTTGCTAAATCGTGGCTGGAGATACCCCTAAACGTGAGAACCTATTATAGTGATTGTAATGTACAACTGTGTGCATTATTGCAACTGATTTTGTATATGGTTTGTTTATCAACAATCTGCCGGTTGATACAACTGAATATTTGGATGTTTGATCCAGTTGAAGGTCAAATATTTGAACAGTGAATTATTCATATAAGCCTTTTGCAAGTTACATTTGAACAAAATCTGGTACACCCAGTTATCTGATTGCACATAAACATAACAATTTGAATTCCCCAGACTAAAGACACTGTTGCTATACCTCGTGATTCAGGGCAAGCTTTTGCATAGCAACCACTATCTCTGGAATGGACTGGTTCCTTTGTGCCTTTATTATCCATTGAAAACAGTGTAGAGACGTAAGAAGACTCTTATATAACAAAACAAAAACTTGCCCCGAATCACGAGGTATAGCAACAGTGTTTTTAGTATGGAGAATTCAAATTGTTATGTTCATGTCAATTTAAAGAACTCAGGGTATCAAATTTTATTGAAATTTAACTGGCAAAAGACTTCTTGACTCAGCCCTATGTAACACAGAGTTCCTCATGTTCACTTACCATATTTATCAGCTAGTCCCACAGTGCACCTAAACACTCCTCCAAAAGCAACATCCTCTCCAAAGATGACTACAAAATAAAGATTGGAGGAAATTGAGAAATCTACGAAATGATCACCAGAGGGCCCCTCAGAAGGGTGAAAGCTACGAATAAAATAGGCACTCCTTAAAATACTCATTTCTTGTGGTCTATATCAACTATTTTACGCAAAAACACAGAAATGGTAAACTTAGATTTTTCCCAATTTTAAAAGAGACTGTTTGAAAAATCCAGGTAACGAATCCTGGAGATCAGGAAAAATCTCAGCTCGGAAAAATATGATGACTACTTAAATATCTACTCTCCATGTTGGCCACTGTGGTTGCAAATACTGCTGTGTGTCTGACATTCAGTAACAGATACATGTAAATGGGTTTGGCGTGTCATTGACGACAAATACATGGCAACGACATAGACATTTGGCCAACTGTAGTTACAATCAATGAAAGCACGTTTACAAAGGACAAACTATCGACACGCATTTCAGCTCGCCAATGATCTTTTTCAGAAGGTGCAACGGAGCTCTGGAAATTTTTTTGTTGAGGTGTTAGCTTCTTCCACTAACGAAAGCCAGTCTGGACTTTTTTCTCCCAGTTTCAAACAGGCCTAGAACTATATTTTGGTTTTGAAATTTTGTACTTTGCATGTGCATTTGTGTGTTGGGAGGGGGGTTATTTGGAAATTTGGATTTCAGTCTTAACACTAACCTGCTGTTTCATCAGTGCTCAGGGCAATATCCATGGCATCAGTTAACGACTGAAACAAGTTCATCTTGGTTGTTTCCCCTGAGGCCAAAAAGATTGTCAAATGAATGTGATGATCAGTCAGGACAAAATCGAAGTCATGGGCCTACCCCTACTGCCCTGTTATAAGTTAGGCTATGGATAGTCTCAGCAAAATTAATTAATTGGATGGAAATCCTATGGAAGGTAATTGGACTCTACTAATCGCCCACCACGTACAAATGTTTAAAAATTTGTAGAATCCAATCCCAAGACAGGCCAAGTTATTCATGTTACTCAGACAAGGATAGGGACATGAATAAATGAGCGAGGGCGCTGTTTATTTGGAAACTCATTTTCTTAAATAGGAAATTGTGATTGAAATTCTTTTTTTGGCATGCTGAAGTTCTTCTATTTGATTTCCAATTGCAAAATGTTTGAAATTTGAAGTAAAGTCATTATTTGATTCATTGAAATAAGGCACAAATAAGATTTTACAAAGATTTTACAAAAACATAAATTTTGAGCTCAATTTCAGTTAAATTCGAGACTCATTTTTGTGTACAAAATAATCAGTTTGCTCTGCATTACACGTGTACATAAAACATCTCAAAACATCCCCACTTCAAATCGATTTTTCGTTGCTTTGCAGAGTCCAAATTTATATCAAAATATTTCTTAAGACATCCTCTTCAAGATAACATTCACAATAAAACAGAAAAAAATAATTACAAATTTTATTAGCCTCCCTATTGCTGGCCAACATCATTACAGCATGTAGGTCTGTAAAAAATGCAAACTGGTATGCTTCTTCAATGTCTTCATCTGTCATCTATCACAAACACTTTTCCTACCTCCATGCTACAAATAACAATAAATTTGACCATGCTAAATTGTTTTCTACATGTACATGCATTGATAGGCTATGCCCTGTGTGTGAAACGCCAACGACAACGTGTTCATGATGTTTGAACTTCAGCCTCGGTTTGACCATGGAGGTCCTTTCTCCATGGAAAACCATGGCATGGTTGTGACATGTACCCCAAAACCGCGTCTTACCAAGAGTTTCGGGGGGCAAATCTGGAACAAATGTCCAAGCTGAGGCATTTCTGCACAATAATTGCACTGCATTTTGCTGAGGCAGACGTCGAAGGCTTGAACCTTTTTTCCATGTTTTTCGGCAGATACTGAACAGCCTTCTTCCCAAGGTCGCCATTTTCGGAAAACTACGTGTAATTACACTGTACACTATCTACTATGTACAGGTACATTGTACATGTACAAGGCCGGGCCTGCGTGTTTTTCGATTTGAAGCGCCCTCTTGTGAGTCAGAAAATGAAAGGCCACGTTGGCTTGCTCAGTTCCGGGGTGGAGTATTGAAATGTTGGCGGGCTCAGGTCATGCTGGAGGCGAGGGGGGAGGGGTCGATGGAATTCCACCAAAAATCAGTAAACAGAACATGCTGTCAATGTTTGGTACAAGTACCTGCAATCTTGAAAATCTTCAATTTCTATTTTCATACAGGCAAAATTTCAAAGTCTGAGCTAATCACAAGTTGAAAAATGTTCCAATTTTTCCATTTTCACTTCTTTTTGTTTATTTCTAAAATGAAATTTCTAATTGAAACATTGCAACAAGACCAAAACAGTATCATTTGTTTTAAAGATTATTTACTCCTCCTTCAAATTCTTGAGTGTTAAATTCTTACATAAAGAGATAATTTTCTGAATGTTACTAAAAATACAAATCTTACAATGACAGTACTTTTCACAACTTTACACTTGAGTGTCAATATCGATCTGCTCCAATTAATATTTCTGTTTATAGTCATGACTATTTCTTCTGAGAATGTATTATGGTTAAATAAACACATTACTCTATAAATGATATTAACATTAATATAAAAATTAAATCAAGTCACTCACTCTGTAATATTGTAAACTTTTTGTTGAAAAATATGTACAGGGCTAAAATCTTGAACAATTTAATGCCATTAACCCCAACATCACTGTGCAAGAGATTTTCGTTTTAAATTAACCAGGATTGAGCACTCTGTAATGCCATTCTAGGCACACGTGTTGGAATGAAATTGCTACAGTAAGTCAAATTTAAGGGAATGGTTCCAAAACCACCTATTCAGCCTTGAACTCATAAAAATCTGGTTATAGGTGATGGAATTACACAAAGTGGCAAGAAAGGGTTTACAATTTTTGAGCAGTTAGCATCGCAGTAATTGGTTGGTAGCTGAGTTAGAACAACCCTAAAAATTAGTTGATACAGTTTAAAAACTTCGCCTGATACACATAACACCAGACAAACTCAGGATAATCCTGGTCATGGAGTAGGTTAAAAACTCTCCCAATGTGCTATCTTATCAGACAAATCGTACTGGATTGTTTAATTGCATCAATTCCCAAAATATTACAGATCAAATCCGGAGATAATATTAATCTAAAATTTCCATTTAAAGCTTCTACTCAAGCTACATATACAAATATAAACAAAAAAATGATGAAAAGTAGTAGTATTGTGAAATCACCTACAATTAGCCAATCATCAAGTCATTTAACACAATTAAAATTTCTACAACAGACAAGCTAGAATTCTGTGTCAACATGGTTAATAAACAGATATGGCCCACATCACCGCCAAGATTAAGCACCAAAGGCCGATGCCGATGGACATGCCCTGGTTACAGACTTCTGGGTCAGGAACCCCAGTAAAGCATGGCACATCTACCCCATCCAAGCACTTTCCATCAGGGTAGCCCTCCTTGAGTCCTGCATCGATGCCGCGATGGACAGCCTCGAAGGTCTCCTCAGAGGGGTCCTCGAGAGCGCCAGGCTGCACATTCACATCATAGACGGAGAAATTGGTTCCAAGACCTTTGCCAAGAAAAAGAATGTACGTCTTCCCCTTGATGAGGTCACTGAAAACACAGGGAGCGTCTTCAGAGACAGTGATGTTCTCAAACACTGTGGTGTTACTTTGCATGGAGTCTTCTGGTTGCGGGTTACCCCTCAGCCAGCACAGAGGTTTAACCACAACCCAATAGTGCTGGTCTATTTGCAAATTAGAGCCGGGCATGGGCATGTGATCGCTTGCTACTGTGCCGTACACCACCCACTTGGGTTTCCTAGCTCTGTTTTCGATCGACTCTGATTTCCAGTCGTCACTTACACTGCAGGCATAAGTGATACTAACCACTGCCAGAAAGATGCAGAGGACTTCAAAGAAATGCATCATAGTTGGATTCTGTCAACAAAAAGATACACGCAATGGTTTTGTACTCCTGGTTTAACATCCTTCCATAACATTTTCACATGTTAAATTTAAACAACGGTATATCCGCTGTGCCAAAGCTTTACACAAAAATCAGAAACAGTTTGTTACCAGTTGCCTGTAGCAAGTCTATGGTGTACTATCATTGTATCACATAGTTGTTCACTGTCACAGACCTACAGCAACTGTTCCTATTCTGCTATACAGTGCATTCCTTAAAATTGTACTGTGTACACTCAAGCATGAATTGGGTATAAGGTGCCCTAGAAAGGAATGGGCAGTGTGATTCCTTCTGTTGTCTCTGCTCACTGCATCAACCTGTTTCATTAGGGCATGCTATGTGGTCTCAACCTGCCAGGGTGTGGCTCGAGTACATGTTGCCAATAGTGACTGGGAAACTGGCGCAGTACTGGTGGAATGACCAACACTCGGTGGTTGCTTGATTAAGGCCACACTACGACTCCCTCAAATTTGGGGTTGTATCTCCAAAGCAGTTCCAGTGTTGGGGTCTCCAGTTTTTAGTCTCTAGTTTAGCTTGTTCTAGTCTTGAGTTTTAAATCTTGGATACTCAATTTTACATTGATGTAAGGAGAGACTTGTCTCATTGTTTTGATCATGTGATTCTACCTCCATGTTTTGATGGAACTGTTGCTCGAGTTTTGACCTACACATGAATAAAGACGGTCTAATTTAATTTTATTCCTGCATGGTTTAACAAGCTCTGGTTAACTTAAAAGTTGTTAAACATCATTCACTTCATGAGTTAATGACTCTCTCCTGACTTCAATGACAACAAGCAAAGTGCTGAAATTTTCAGGGGACTGGATTTTTTTGTTCGTCTTACCCGTCTGGTTTTCTCAGTGCACGTGAACAGGTGATCTACAACAGGTCTAATGAGACAGTTCACGAAACAAAATCTGACAGGCCGCCAAGCTCAGTATCCATAGGCATGTCAGAGCATAACTTGAATCGACCGGGGAGTTTCTACCTCCATGTATTGACACGAACACTGATGAGTGCTGAATTGCCAAGGTGTGACTCAGTTGAAGGTTAGGCGCGTATTCTATGGAAATGTGTTTACGAAAACATTACACAAATGATCGGAACTTCGGGAGTCCATGGTCGACGGTCACACAATCAAAGATCGTACAGCGCCGCGCTGTACAATCTTTGCACACAATAGCGAGCCCGACCTGCTGGCCTATACCTGTGGCCGCACTAGTTAAATGTTATGTTTCTCTGTTCTTTGCTCTGGCTGCGGCTCTTTCATTTCATTTCATGTACCACGGAGCTTGCACATATGCCATTTTCCCGAATTTTGAACCCGTTATTTAAATTATAGGGCCTACATCTTTGAGTCTGCAATTTGTGACAAGCTTATGAAAGGACAATTTTGACAGACCATGGAGGAAGGAACACACACAGACGTAACCCCTCCATGCACGCACATGAGAAAATAGTCTCCTTCCGCGGCCACCACCAGCGATCATCCCGTGGACATACCGCGGTGGTAGGCTACCTCCATGGACATACCTGCCAAATTACAAGGTGAAGCTAAATAAAAACTGATGTGATAAGTGTCAAGGCTGTATGGAAGAGGGCGGAGGACTGGTTAAAGGCCAAGATTACAAGATTAATGAAACTACGTTTTTGCCTGAGACAATACACACCAAAAATTTAAAGTCTTGTGTATGCATCTACATGTATTTACTTTTATTTAAAAGCACTACTGTTTGAAGTACTTAAAAGGTTCTTGTACACTGTTAACTTTCCATGGTACTTATCTGACACAAGATAGTATCCCCGGCACACATGTTTGATATGAATGTAAAATGCTGTGTAGTACTGATATTTCATTTCGTAAGGATGCTGGAATTTTGAGCTGAATACATCAAAGAATGAAAATTGCACTTTCCTCCCCAACTGTGGTGACCTCTGTTCAAATCCAAAAGTTCAGCTACGAACCAAGTCTTTGAGTACATTGAAAAAATGTGTTTCAGGAAAGGTTGTATTTTGCTTAATCTCAACATTCTACACTGTAAGTACATATAAAGTCGATCCAATAAACTATGACACAAAGGCAAAGTTAACAACACCATTGATGTTTTAACCTTTTAAACTTTGCATTCATACAAAAGAGTAACAACTCATAAAAGAGTTTTTTAATTTTTGAAAGTTTGAAGCTTAATTTTCATTTTTGGTTATTCCTCTAATTTGGGGTACCGTTTCTCTGCCTATATAGTGACGTACGTTGATGAAGCCCTGTTTATCTTACATTTTCCATACAATTATGTGCAAGAATAAAACTAGCTGGGCTGCCGGACCTTGGGGGAAACCCAGAAAGGACCTGTATGCCCTGTGTCCAGAGAGCTTCCTGCTATCACCCCCCCCCCTCCATCGTTGACCACCTATACCTGTACAATCTTGAACCAATTAAAAACAGGCTATATTTAAACAAACATGGGAAGGGTTCGACATTTTTGAAATGTTACCTTTGCAATCCTATGGTTTACTCGAGCCAGGACAATCCTCAAATTGAACTGAGTTTTAAAATTTTAGCAATACAAATATACAAGATAAACTCACGCTAAGAATCAGTTCTGAATTTCTCAATCTGTTTAATACAGACATCAAACTTTGACATAGCCTATAAGCCCTTATCAAACATCAAAATGATTTCTACAAAATTCTGCAGTAACCAAATCAATAAACAGATATAGCCCACATCACCGCTAAGATTAAGCACCAAAGGCCAACGCCGATGGACACACCCCGGTTACAGACTTTTGGGTCAGGAACCCCAGTGAAGCATGGCACATCTACCCCATCCAAGCACTTTCCATCAGGGTAGCCTTTCTTGAGTCCTGTATCGATGCCGCGATGGACAGCCTCGAAGGTCTCCTTCGAAGGGTCCTCAAGGGCGCCAGACTGTACATTCACATCACTGACGGTGAAATTGGTTCCAACATTTTTGCTGAGAAAAAGAATGTACCTTTTCCCCCTGGTGAGGTTACTGAAAGTGCAGAGTGCTACCTCCTCAACGGTGATATTCTGAAACACCGTGGTGTTACTTTGCAAGGACTTTTCCAGCCCACCCCTCAGCCAGCACAGAGGTTGGACCACGACCCAGTAATGCTGATCTGTTATATTACTGAAACCTGACACGGGCATGTGATTACTTGCTACTGTGCCGTACACCACCCACTTGGGTTCCCTAGCTCTCTCTTCGATCGACTGTGATTTCCAGCCAATAGGTACACTGCAGGCGTAAGTGGTACCAACCACTGCCACAATGACGGCAAACACTTCAAAGAAATGCATCATAAGTTGGATTCTGTCAACAAAACAAAACAAAAGGAACATGTAGCAATAAAAGTCTGTGAGTTCTCAAAATAATATGTACCAATTCACTTTCAGAACACAGTTGTCGGAATGAATACGTCATTAGTTTTGTGGTTTAATTTAACCAATATCCTTCCGTCACATTTTTGTTTGTTAGATAAAAACAATGGCGGGAGAGCTATGCCGATTAAAATTAAACGAAACATGTCACTGCCCCTTCCACTTTTGAACATAAATGAAAAATTCAAACTGAAAATCAGTGTACATTTTGTCAGAAATATGTTTACTTTATCTCTCGTATTTTCCAACGGCTTCAATGACAATTAACTTTTAATTTCCGGAATTCTCAGTTCCCACACTGCAGGACAGTTTTTTTCTCGGTCCACTTACTGATGACGAATACGTCTTACCCACCTGTTGGCGTCTCTGTGCACTCTAACAGGTAATGAAATGTTGAACTGACTCAGGTCTAGTTAATGTACATGTACTCCGTTTTATACCCCAGAAAATAATGGGAAACGTTGGGTCTGGGCAGTGACTAGTACAGGGTTGCACTACTTGGGTGTGACGGTGGGCAGGTGACGGTTAGCGCCAGGTACGCAGACCCCTAGTGAATGTTTTTTTTCTCTGGAAATGTGTTTACAAATACATTACAAAGACGATCGTTACCAATCGAATTCATGGTCCAAAATGACATAGTTGATACGAGCAAGTTCAGTATGGTCTTCGGTGGGCCTGGCTTTCGGCGCCCGTACGGCGACGCAAACCTACAGCCACATTAGTGAAAAGTTTCGTTTCTTGGAGCTGGAACTTTCAGTTCTTTTGGCTTACTTCCTAAAACTGAACATTTCTTCATTGTTTTCATCAATCCTATATAATTAGCGCTAAATGCACTGCTGGATGAACAGAAATAAATAAAAAATGAGGAAACTGAAAAATAAAGAATATGTCAATTTCCCAAATTTTGAACCCGCATGATCACGCATGAGGAACTCAGTGTTAACATTCCCCATCCTTGCACAAATTCGCCACCGTGACGTTTTTGGTACCGCGCTTTTCAGGTGCATAATTTAATACTGTAGCCATACCGACAGGGATTCGGATAGCCTACACATTGTAACTAGTAGCGAGTACGATCAAACAGATCCTACAGCGCCGCCAAGCATGCAGATCATGGTACCGGGCGGTACCGGTGACTGGTAAATATTCCACATCAGCCTCCCGATATAGAACCTATTTGAAATCCACAGGAATTTGACATAGAGTTAAAATTTCCATTGACCACACTGAATGGCATGTCATTAAGTTCATTTGTATCATGGCTACACTTGTTTCCTGTGTGATCTGCACCCCGGTCGCGAACCATCCGACCCCTTCCTCTTACAATGGATGATAAGAACGAGTATGCTCTGACAATCTCAGTTATCCTTCATGAACCACAGAAGAATACGAAATACAATTCAGTCGGCGTGAATTCGATTTCCCCATGGGTCTGCTTTGTTTGTTTCTGTTTGGGCATATTTTTTTTTGGTTTGAAAAGAAGCAAAATATCAGGACGTTTGCAAGGACAACCAACTGAATGAAAATCTGCGATGTCAATTATCAGTGCTTAAACTGACATGATAAGTGGTAAGGCTGTATTCACCAGGGTGGGTTGGGGGCTGGAGACTTTTACATGTCAAGACTTTCAAATGGACCTCAATAAAACAATTCATTTTCAGTTTTCAGAGGAAACACAGAAAAATGCACTCCTGCATGTGTGTTATATTGTTGACCTTTATTTCAAACAGTTCTGTTAGGAGTATTGATCAGTTTCCATGCTGCTTATCTGACACACAGAAGGTATTAGCCCACAGATGATTGATATTTACTGACATTAAGCAGTGATATTTCATCATCTAGCTGAATCCATCAAAGATGCCTCCTGGTTCAAATGAATAAACTATGTAAATCAGTTACCCACTTTAAACCTGTGAAGCACTTGTTCAACTGACAATTCTTGAAGTCCAAAACAGACAAACACTTGCTGCTTGCCCAACACATTCACAATGCCACGGCACTTGCCTCCCCAATTGTGGGGACCTCGGTTCGAATCCCCCTCAGTTCGACTACAAACCAAGTCTATCTTGACAGTACAATTTGCACGTGTTAGTACTTTGACAACCAAAGGAATGTCTCAGAAAAGGCATGATTGCTGAATCTTTACGTTCTACACTGTCAACTGCTGATGAGATTGAGTCAGTAACCTGCAGTGAAAGAAAGGCAAGTCTAATAAAACACTGATGGCTTATACCCTTGAAACTTTGCATTTATCCAAAGAGTACTAAACACAAAGGAGTTTCAAGCTGAAACTTGACAATGGAGCACAATTGAATAAGCACACAAATACATAAATGACACTTGTGTTTGGGCTGAGTATTTGTACAAACACAGTGGGCTTTGTCTGAATGGGAAGTCCGCTTCTTGAATGATTCACAGTTCCGTTCCGAAGTCCGCTAATAGTTTTGAGTAAAGCTCTACCTTCGCTGGTGGGCATCGATTTCAAAACACAACTGGACAGCACACATGTGCAACAGCGAAATTCTAAAAAGAAGCCCATTCGTTGCCATGGCAACACTACACAGAACTACATGTATTATAATTCCAATGAATAATTCTTCTCATTCTGCCATATGAAGCAAGATATGGGGTGGAGAGAAACCCCCCCCCCCGCCTTTGTGTTGGTCATGGTTTGAACGGAATCTCAGGAATTCTTTACAGACTTCTAGGGAAGATGTGTTAGGCAACAATTGTCTAGAGTGTGTATAGGGATTGGACATGGGGGGGGGTTACCCATCGGCCCCATATCGTGCACGGTATGCATTCTGCTAAACACCATCTAGGGAAACAGCTTGCAAAGAAATTCTTTGAAAATCCATCTTTGGAGTACTATGAAAGGTAACACTTTTTTTCATATAACATGCATAAAATGTGCATGGCTGAAGCCAAGCATGCATGTACCTCATCAGGTGCTTTCAAAGTGCGAAACAAAACACCAACATCCTGGATGGAGACAAATCTAGGAAACACCAAATGGCACAACGTATATAGTTAACAAACCAAAGTTCAAGCACAATGCACATTTGGGAAGGGGTACTATTCCAGTAGTTCTGGGTCAAAAAATGAAAAGAGAGCTCGAAATTAAACGAAAATCTCACAATAAAGGAAGAACAATGCAGCACTGCCCATCAAAAAGTTCAAAAATGGGTCAAATTTGCCACATTTTCACCAAACATTGAAGGAAGATCATTCCAAACCCTTCGTAGTTCAGTTCCCTGAATGTTGATACATTATTCTGGGTGAGCTAGGACTTCATACTTCAGAAGTGCTTTGTTCTTTGATGTGCTCTAGAATGGAATATTCAAACATATAAGATTACAAATGAACAAAATGACAAACAAGGGTCAGTTGGAATCCACATGGAAAAAAAAAAAAGACAAGTTTGGCTCTGCTGGTGTTACTAGAGCTCGTCAACAAAGGCCATTTCAGAAGATTCAAAGCATGGCAGGAAACCTGCAGTGTGAACGGTTTGCTAAAAATGGCCAGTAATAAAGAGGCAATTGACCCCTTTTAAAAAATGCATCCAAAAATGTACACTTTGCCAGTCTGTACATCTGCAATGAGGATATCAGCTATTTCCGGACACCTACACTGTAAGCTCTTGAACAAACTGTTGACTCAATTTGGAATTACCTGCATGAGGCATTATACATAATTATGTACTTCTTCAGAAATGTTAAAGGATGAAGCAATTGCAAAACATGATTGTAAATAAAAAATGCATGCTACAGAGAAATTTGTTCTGTTCATGATGAAATGCTTTTTAACCTTTATATCTTTTTTATTTTTACATGTTTACAGATATATTTGAATAAAATATATTCATAAATAACAGCATTTGTACAAGGTTTGTACATCTAAAAACTTGAAAGAACACACAAGTATGAGACTTTCAGAGTACCACTTCCTCTATGTCGTCGATATCATCGAGGCTGTCGTGTGACATGTTCATGACGGCTTTAGAGGCTGAGGGACCCTTGTCTTTAGAGCTGTTTGCAGCTCCTGGGCTTGCTGCGTTTGTCCCCCCTACAACATCCACCTTTTTCTCCCAAGGGTAGGAGAGGGGCTTGGCTTTGGTGGAGGACGTGAAGACGTTCTTGTCCTCGCCAAATGAGGACTTGGTCACCTTCTCCTCGCTGGCGCTGTTGCCAAAGAGATCAGCCATGAGGTTGGATTTTTTATCGCCCTGCGGTGAGGTGGCCGGTTTCCGTTTGGAGAACAGATCACTGTCACTATCGTCATCATCGTCAAAGAATGACTTCTTCTTGGGTTTCTGTGCCACTTTGCCGCTCGTGAAGGTCGGCGCGTAGCTTCCAAATGACAGGGCATCATCCTTCTTTCCCTTTGCCGGCCCAGTCTCCTCCGGGTGGGAGGGGACTCCATTGTGGAGATTCTCCACTGGCTTGGTGAAGTTGTAGCTCTTGTGGCTTCGGCCGGAGTCAGGCTTCCTGCCATCATCAATCTCTCGCATCTTGGCCAGGAGCAGGTCCTTCTTGCGACGCTCCTCAGCTAAATGCTCAGCCTCCTTTTCCTGATCTGCACATTTCAAAACATGAACACATCTACCGCTGAAGGACATAGTCTTTGAAATGAAGTCTTTAAAATAGCTTGACCAGGGTTCAAATCCAACCAGAGGGACTAATTTCTCTGTGTTCTTTGTTTCTAACCGAGAACCTAACACCAACAGATCCTTTGGAATCAACCCTCTTATCTAAAAATCACAGAAGACCAGTTAGTAAAGAGTGAGTTAACATGCCTTCCATCTAAAGATCTTTGTTGGTGGCCTTGCCAGGCCAACAAATAGTACGGGTTTTTTGGTCATTTTCAGCACCATTCCTACTGCAAAAAGGGAATTAGCCATGCATACTTTGTTAATGTACATAGTTAAAGAAGAACTCAAGCAGGAAAGCAATGAAACTGTGGTGAGTGTAATGAGTGGAAAAAAAGAGGGAACAGAAAAATCAGTGTCATACCAGCTGTGTTAGCTTGGTTCAGGTCAATCTGGCCCCCTTCGTCTATGCCCTGTTTGGGGAGGTTGCTGTTGTTGTCACCGCGGGAATACCGATGCAAATCCCGTACACTGTTAACGGCATATGGTGGGGTCTTGGCCACAGGCGGTTTCTGCACTCCGGTTGGTTTGGACCCAAAGAAGGGGACGTTCTCCTCACTGTCGTTGTCGTTGGGCGAGTTGTCAAAATCGGGGGAGTAACTGGCTTCTTCAAGGACTGAGTGGTGAGGGAATGGGGTGAGATGGGCGAGTGGGCAGATAAGAATGTTTCACAGTGAAACAAGAATGCAGCCAAGCATTAGCAATCTTGAGTAGAAACAAAAACCCCAAGCGCTGCGCCTGTTAAAGTGAATTTTGGCAATGACTCCCACAAGATGAATGATCACTACAAAGTGTGTTGTGATGAAAGTTAAGTGTGTGTAAAGTATGTTGTGGTGGCTTCATTTTGTAAGCAGTTACCGAGAACTTACAGTTTTGCTTAGCGCAATAACGACATAAGAAACACTCTACAAGCAGTGCAAAGGCTATCAAAAATACAGTGTAAACTTGGAAAGAGACACAGGTAAGCAGACTAACCCAACCCAATCTGACCCGACCCAACCCAACAAACAAGGAAAAAGTCCCTTTGCTCACTTTTATGAAACAAAAATTAAAGCAAGTCTTTCTCATTACATATACTTTACACTGTTAATATCTTCCTCCATAGATATTCATTAATGGTTTTCTGACTTAAAAACCTAGTCGTAATCCTAAAGGCTAAAACGACTGTGAAACGACTTTTTCATGAACAAAAAGCCTACCTTCTTTCTTCTTCTTTTCCCTCTCCTGCGGAAAACAAAAACAAAAACAACAAACAACTTTAAAGCACAGTTTCTTTGTTGCTGCAAATGTGTGCAAAACACTGCAAAAAGGGTGATCGGTAATTTCCGTCAAATGCTGAAGATGGAACTTTCGAGACTTGTGAGCTTCAGCGACCTCGTAAATAAAATGCAGTGTTAGGCAAGCAGCTTTTATGAGGGAATCGTTGCCTTGGCATCAACACAGAAGAATCTGAGGAATGTTAGTTAACAAGCAAAAAAGATGTTAAAAATGTCCAAACTTGACGAAAACATGGTAGGGGGACTGATGATTTGAAACTCTAACGAAAGATTTTTCTGTCACTGCAAATTCTCACGCCAACAGTCAAACAGAAGCTGATATGTTGTTTACCACTTCTGTGGTGTTGGAACTGTCCCTTAACCACGCTGGAAGGTTTGTTGATGGGGGCTGGGTCTCAAAGAAGTCATCGTCGTCGTCAAGAATATGGGACTTTGCTTTTGGATTTGCACTGACAGAACTTGGTGTCATTTCTTGAGGGTTTTGAGTTGCACTGGTTACGTTCTGATTTGATTGTGGATGCTCAGGTTTTGTCAAAGTATTAAAAAAACTGGGTTTGTAACTGGATGAGTCGTCGTCTCGTTTGAATGAGAGTTTAGAGTTTGTGGATGGACTTGAGTCCAGGAAACTGGGTTTGTACTGGGAGCTAGAGGCATCTTGCTTGGAACCAAAGAAACTGGGTCTTTTGTACACGGAAGGCTGTTGATGAAAGGAGGGATGAGACTTGAATTAACAAGAATTCCAGAAAGTTTGTAAGCAACAAGGACAAAGAATTTACTTTAAAAAGGAGGAAAAATGAACGAAATCTTGGCTCAGTGATCCTTAAAAATTAGATAAAGAATAACATGGTTGTGTTGAAATTAATTACTCTGTTGTGTCATGCAACCTGGAATGCTGACTGGAATGTTTGACCAGCTCTGACGATCTCGGAAGGCTCACTTAAATGAGCAGGCTTTTTTTGTCAAATGAACAAGAATTTTTTGGGGTAGGGGTAAACCAAGAATATAAACTACCCAAAATGCTGACGATGGCATAGACGTCTCACTCAAAGGACGTAAGGATATCCTTCCACGGGAAAGTTGAGAATTGGTACATTTAGGTTGCTTTGATCATTAATATTTCTCCCACGTTAACCTACATTACCTTTTCTTCCTCTTCCAGTTTCTTCCTTGCCGCTGCTTCTTCTTCCACCCGTCTCCTCCGTCTTTCATCTTCCTCCCGTCGGAGTCTCTCCTCCAGCTCTTTCTGCCGTACCTCTTCTTTCTTCCGACGTTCTTCCTCCTCCAATTGTCTCCGTCTTCCCTCCTCCTGCCTCTGCCTTTCTTCACCACCGTCCCGCCTCCCCCATCCCATGTCCAGATCACGCAGGATCTTCTCGTGCTCTGAGAGTTCCTTGTTTGGTTCCTCGCTAGGTTCCTCTGATTTTCGTTCTTTCTGTTTTGGCTTCTCCGGTTCCACCTTGTGCTCTGTCTTCGGCGTGGCATCCTTCGGGGACTTGACCCTGGTGGTCAGTTCCTCTCGCCTCCTGACTTCCTCAGCTGACCACTCCCGTTGCTGCCTCTCAGTCGGGGGTGGGCGTGGGTGCTTGGACTGGTCGTCTGTTGAGGTGGCCTTGCTCAGCATGACTGGCTTGAGGCCAGTAGGGGAGAGGTTATGTCGGAGTTTGCCTGGTGGCTTGATTAGGCGGTTGCTGTAAATATTACGTACTTCCAGCTCTTTCTCCTTTTCCTATGATGAATGCAATCATTGTGAATTTGGATAAAATGTTTAAGACAACTTCATGCTGGAGATGTAAAACAAAGTCAATTCCAAATTTTGACTGTACCCTAAATCCTGCTTTTTCCCAAGCAAATTGGAAATGTTTCATCCCCATACATCCCTTTGTATTTCTTTTCCTTTTTTTTTCCCCTTTTTTCCGCAATTCCCATAGCCTCACCCTGAGTTGGTTCTGCAGTCGTTCGTTCTCCATCTCCAGGCTTGCCACCTGCCCCTTCAGTTCCTCCTCCCGGCCCTGTCTCTCGTGCAGCTCATGACGCTGGTTCTTCTTGAGGTGCTCAACGTAGCGCTCCATCTCGCCCAGCTTCTTGTCACGAGCCTCCAGCTTGCCCCGGAGCCGGTCCAGCTTCCTTTGCAGCTCATGCCTCTCTAGGAGGCCCTTGTCCTCGTCAAGGGCCCGGATATGCTTCAGCTCATCTTCAGCGCGGAGGTACTGTTCGTCTTTGTCCTTCAGGCGGCGCTCTCTGTCCCTGTCGCGCTCCTGCGGGAGGGGGGGGAACACCAATGAAAGCTAAGAATTCTTGTCTTTCAGCGTCTGAAGAAGAACTTGCAAAGTTCAAATAGTCAGGCCACACTATTTTTGATTGATTCTTAGAGAAGTTAAAGATCTTACGTTGGTAGGGTTAAGGTGAAGGTGTAGGATCTTAAAAAATACACTTTCAAATTCAATGGATAATTTCTTGGCAACTGAGATTTCTACAGTCTGTAAAAGCAACCTGTCTATTTCATACCGTACGATATTCTACAAGCTGCAAGGACATGATTCTATTGTGATAGGTCAACTCCTGACCTGATACTTCCGTATCCGTCGACGCATGCTGTCCAGCTCGGCACTGTGCTTCTTGAGCAGCTGCGGCAGTTCGCTCTCCTCGCTGTCAAACTTGGCCAAGGCCCGCTCCTGCCGTCGCTGCAGCTCCTTCAGCAACTTGTTCTCCCGCACCGTCTCATCGTGCTCTTTCTGCAGCTGGTTAAACTCATTGCGCAGCCGGCTGATGGTGTGGCCCTTGGCTGACAGCATGCGGCGGGTCACCTCGTTGGTGTTGCGTGGCGAGGCCTGGCTGCTGGCAATGCTGTTGGAACGTTTGGTATTAGCGGCGGCCACTGACTTCTTAAGTGGTGTTTTCTGAAAAGCTGAAGGTAAAAAAAAAATTTATAAAAACTACTACAACAACGAATGAGACTGGTTTAGTTCCTTCACTCTTCCATGATGGGAGCTCAGACACGGGGCTCCCAACATTCAGATTTCAAATATAGTACTTTTTATTGCAGTAGTGCACAGAATATCATCATTTACGGTCAACTGATCAGGGCAAGCCCTTTTCATAGTAGACTTGTATGAATAGTAACCTACATGGCGTATAAGAGCTAATAAGGGGTGTACAATAAACATTGTTCTGCAGCCATGAAAGTTATAGCAGCCACTCATTACTGTATTTCGGAAGAAACTTCTGCCAAGGCTTCAGCTTCTTTCCCACATTTGGTCGACATATTTCAAGCATGACGCCACTGTACGTAATACGACGATGCTGCACGTCACACCACGCATACCGCTGCACATGCACGATTGGTGAGAAATTAGCTGCTTCACTGGAGTAGTGGTCTCGATACCAGACGTTATGTTCCTTTTGTCCACAACCATCACATGCTGTATGTGTACAGCTTACACTACTGTACGTATGTACGTACATGCAGCTGAAATTTGCAAGTAACGATCTGCATCTAGAACATGTGACTGGTACCACACTGCGCGCACAGTCTAAAAAGACTTGTTATCAGTCCTTCCACGGTTTTCAGACCACTTTTGTCTAAAGAAACACGGGAATGAAGCGTCTTTTTAAATTTAAAATTTTTCAAGACGGTGTTGTCAAATATCGCACCAACGAAGAACAAAATTGTGCAAGCATAAAATTGGTTGAAAACCGTAAAAACTATGCCAAAATTGTACATGTTGGGAGCTCTGCAGACATTATTTGCAAATTCAGCAAATTCCAACTTGGCCTTCAATGCACCAAATGAACAGACTAATACTCACAGACATCAAACATGTTCAAACTGGTACGATGTTGATGTTTTTGAGAATTGCCTTGCCTCATTGGCTGATTACAACATCTGGCTATTGCTATTAAAGCACCAATGACACGAATTTGGAGACATAACTTGTGCAACTTCCCCCCCATCTCAAATGTGGGAAAACCACATGTGTGCATTTGGCACCTGTTTTTGTTAATCTTATTGACAAGTGGACTCACTTTGTTTCCCCCAACTGTGAGCCCTTCAAAGAAGTTATTTAACTGCAACTGCTTGTCTGTGACTTACAGAGCAGTGCACTGTGTGGTAATAAATTTCAAACACTGTGTAAATCATGACCAAAACAATGTCAATCAGCTCTCAGGATGAAGAACTGTCAGAAAATATTGAATGAATTCCATGCCTATTTGCAATGGTGAATGCTGACAAAATAAAAAAAATGTTTATAAAGACAACAACATTTTCTTCTCATAATTTCAATGATGCAAATATTTTCAATGACTTGTCTCACGTAACAGATTTGTCAATAATCATCCCTGAAGCTGTACCTTCAATACAGTTGCCACATCATCCTTTTGTCATTGACCTATGTAAATTAATACTTTGTGATAATAAGCCCACCATAAGGTCAATGAATTTTGTCTCAGCCTCAACATCAAAATTGGAGAAAGCAAATCAATTATTACTGATCTAAAAATAACTCCCTTTTTGGTGAACCTACGTCATCCTGCTTCTTTCAACATAATTTAATATTATCGGCTATCCCTGCTGAGATTTGAAAGGCTATCTCTTAATACTTTCATCCATCTTTGTTGTCTTGACAACCATGACAAGGCTAAGGAAGGACAAAAACACATGCACAAAATCAGTCTGCATGCACGCACAGATGTACAGGCAGAGGAGTACAAATTGAAGCATGATGGTTGTTGCTAAGGCAACAGAGGGAGATGGCTTTAAGCATTAACTCAGGAATATTTCTTGGAGATTATGATTTTAAATTTTACGCCCTTCACGGCTTTCCTTCCAAGACTCAAATTTTTGAAACAGATGCATGTACTGACGTGAAGAATGGAAATTGGATATTCCACACTCCGATTACCTGCAACCAATGGAAAGTCCATTGGCCACTTACAGTACATGTAGAAACCGCCGTGGCATGTCTTATCAAAATGCCTTACGAGTACACTGTATGCAAATTATCACACTCTTATGGCTCATTAGAAAAAAATAGTCAGAGGTGATTTCTTGTCAAACCCTCTTCTGCCAAGTTGCACGTGGGTTAATGTTTCTTTTCTGTCCTTAAAATGAACAATTTTTTCGGAATAAAAAATGCAGTTCTTTTTAATACTGAGTCTGATTTCAATTTTAAATCAATGATAATTGATGTTCACATGAAATATATCTGTCACACAAATCAGTGGGTTTTTAAAAATTTTTTTGGATTTAAGTTGGTTGAAGCCTTTTCAAATATCCAGTTATATTTTGCACCATGATAAAAAATTTAAATTGGACTGGCTGTAAAAGCAGCCTATCGTAAATTGGGATATTAGGAACATTTGAAACAACAAAATTAATGACAAAATATGGAGGGCCTGACGTTTTGATCCTAGCAGAATCTTTCTCAAAGGCAAAATGACAAGTAGACAAGACAAACAAGCAACAGGAAATCAACCAAGCATGGACGGATGCAGGACAAAAGGAAAGGTCAAGAAAGCTGCAGGCTGGACAAAGGGGGCAAGGGGTAAAGCCTTTCATGGTTGATTCCCTGTTGGCTTGCTTGTCCTGTCCACTTGTCATTTTGCCTTTGAGAAAGATTCTGCTAGGATCGAAACGTCAGACCCTCCATATTTTGTGATTTGTATTTTAGATCACTAAGCAGTTTGCTGGAAAAAATTAATGGAAATATATTTTAATTTTATACTTCAAATCTTTACTTTCCCACAATTAAAAGAGGTACAGAGTGCTCATTCAATGAATTGATATCAACCTTTGTTAATTTTAAAGGTTCTGACAAGCTCATTGGTTAATTCCGGAAATTAGGGGTCCATTTTTTTGTGTGTGTCCCTGTCACATCTGACAAATGATTTTGTAAGTTCAGAACGCATAATTTCCAAGAGTGATGAATTAATGCAAATTACCGGCCAAACAAATAGTAATAGTTTGAAATCAATTCCGGTGATATTTCCATGTCAAATAACAAAGGTCAGATGTAACAGGGACACAAAAATGTCACACTTTTGTACCCCAAATTTCTGGAATTACCTTAATATTAGATAGTTTTAAGTAGAGTTTTATTTGAGTCCAATTTTGTTTGCATCTTTGTGGCTTGTTATATGAAGAGTACCCTGAAATCACTAAGAAATTCCTTGAAAATAATCATGACGACATAAATATCACTGGCTTGACACATCACTGACCTTTCTTTGTTCGGTTGATGGTCTTGCCATAATTTGAGCTCTTGTATGTCGCTCGGCTATCTTGGCTTGTCCCACTGTTGAATCGGTTGGAGGAGGTACTGCTGTATCCTCCTCGGGCTCTCCCGGTATGTTGAGGCTTCTTGCTTGACACCTGCCTTGCCCTCTCAGGCGAGGCATTGCGAGAATCCTGCTCTGAGTCCTCTGAATTGAAGGAGTCTGAGTAGGCTGGGGACTGTGTGTAGGGGCTCCTGTACGGGGATGGCGACCGCGGTGGCGATGGGGAGTGGCCGTACCTGTGCGACTTGGCCCCACTTTTCTCAGACATGATAGAGTCGGATGACTTGGCTGAGAAGTTGCCGGAGGTCGAAGGCGTCAGGGATTTGTTTTTGGCACCTCGCTGCGTGCCAACTTCCGTGGGGGGGCTGCTGCCACGGTCGTAAGCTCCTTTCAAGTATGGACTGTCAGCTTTGCGGCTGTCATGTTCCCCGTCCGAGTCAAAGAAGGAGTCATTGTCGTACACTGCAGTCATAACTCTTATTTAACTGGACAAAAGTGGTTCCACCCTGCTGGCACTAGCTTTGAATCTTAATGTCAGGCAGACTGATTCTGTCAGAGGAAAAATAACATAGGACTCTTTTGACATTTGTGTCGCTTGTTTTGAATAAAATACAAGTACAATATCTTTTTTCAGCAGGGCAAGCACCAACTGCAAGTTAAAAATCATATAAAAAAACTAGAAAAAACAACAAATATGAAATATATAGGATGAACACCAGGATCTTGGGGTTTCTGTGCCTAACAGAATTGGGTACAATGATGGATCTGCAAAATCAATCAATTACAGTGCTGATTGTTCATCCATGATGCAATCTGTCAATCCTCCTACCATTAGTCGACTGCCATTTTCCTTCTAATACTTCTGCCTTAAAAACAGTTGTGTCTCCGACTTTCTACAAGCCCGATCAATAATGCAACACAAATATCTGACACATCTACCAATCACGTCCAACAACAATTACCAAATTGTGACATCATACAAATCATTGTAAAAAGTACATGTATAAAAATCAAATCTAAATCATGTAAATGGACAAAAATGAGCAGATGCTATCTGAGATGCGTCGTAATTAACAACAGTGTCACCGCAAACAATTTTCCAAACCTGCAAGTCCTACCTAATACTATTAACACTGAGAAGGACAGTCTGACAGTTTGGTATCAATCATCAATGTCTGGCATGTAATTGGGTGCAATTGGTTGATAGGCCTATGCGCGATTGCTCAAACCTTGCAAGACCCGTCAGTCTTAAGATTTCATACAGGATTGACCAACCCAAAGGGCGATCGATTGGGCAAGTGTGCAGATTGGCCAATTACGCCTAACATTAAAGAGACAGAAAATCTTGACTCACATAATTCCTCACCTAATCTCTCACTTGTGCCACTAGGCCTACACACAATGCATGATATGTTACGATACGTTAACGTAGGCCCTACTATTTTTCGTGTTAACAGAAAATTGATAGCCAAACATGTCCAAAAAATCTGAACATGTTGTTGAACATGTTGCATACGTGTAAAGTTGAATTAATTTCTAGGGCCAAGACAATTTCTCAAAAATCACTAGGGGCCTACCGCAATTTCTCAAAAATCACTAGGGGCCTACCGCATTTGCCTGATGTTACACTGATCATAAAGTTCAACTTAAAGACAAGCTTTGATTACCTCTGCACTCCTTTTCGGCTGTAGTTTCGACCATTAATATAATGAATACAAGATTTCTCGATAACATCTGAATACGAGCACGAAGTCGCGGAGAACGCAGAATGGCATGCGCTTCCGTAACGCTGTTTACTTGCTATGGAGATTGTCCGAAGAGAAGAAACAATAGATCGATGGTGTACAACCGTTTGAGGTGGCATGTCTTGTATGGGTAGGATACCAGTGATGCCATATAATGAGGCTCCCTGTACGCTATGGTTTTTATTACATTATTAGTCAGATACATTATGCAAGGTTTTTTTTCTAGTGGTGGCCTTGCCGAATTTCGCTTTATAAATAGAGACGTTTAGGTACAAGACAATTCCAAGACAATAATTTCTTTTGATGGATTCTAGGCTCAACTCAATAAATTCATAAACATGTATTTAGACCCCTAATAATCTTGATTCTAAATCACCATTGTTCTTTCAAATCTTGATTCTATTACAATATGCTCTCAACATACATGCACGTGTACGTGAAAACTTTATCGGGCAACTCACAGTCAATATTTGAAAATTTAGAATATCTGTGTCGTTGGGTTGTGGGTTACTGCTTACAAATAAAGGACGGGAACTTTGTATGCGACCTTTGAAGAACCCTAATAAAATTTTCAAGCGCCAACAGAGGGCGCACGTGCATCTCCCGATGTACATGTCTGCACAAGCGAGCCTAGCCTTTGCACCCTGCATAAATTATGTATTAAGACCGGACCTGGACTGCAGAATCTTGGAAGGCAGACGAGGCGTGTTTTGTAAATACTTCGGTAGACTGTCGGGCGCTCTCTACAACTGTTTTTCCCCAAGCAACGCATACTAGTCCTCACCATGGTCATCAAATTCTACTTTTCGAGTATAACCTCCAACCTGGGAGTTAGTATCTCAGCTTGCTATGCCATGTTTGCATTGTAAAGGATAGCGAAGGAATTTCTCTCCATCCATCGTGTCCATGGTCTTCGTATGTGTTACGCCCCAACTATAACGTAATTTGTGACAACTATATTTGGGACAGTCCTAATTGCAGTGTTGCAGTTTGGCTGGCTCAACTATTTTTGACCAATTTCTATAGAAAATTTCTCAACCTTATCCAGGTTTACAAATCTCGCACTTGACATAGTTCATCTAAATATGGCACTTCATCTATGACAGGACGTTGTAAACAATATGACTTTGGCACATGCACACTGGACCTCTGTGCTGTAGTTTGGACGGTCCCAACTATATTTGGGACTGATGTTATAGTTGGGGCGTAACATATGTATGCGGTTGTTCTATTCAATGTGTCCAAGAACTGGCTTTTCATCACCCAGAACTCTAAGGAAACTTCAACAGCCACTATCATAGATTCGTGCACGATTTCTAGCCCCCGCCAAGCGTCTGGCCTACATGTCTGGGTGTAAAGAAGGTTCAGTTTCTTTCTGACAAGGCTTACTGACTGTTGTTTACTTTTGCTTTGAAATTCCATACAGATCAAGAAGCACCAGCAGAGGATTGAGATGATTCTGTCTTCCAAGAAGTACGAGTACGAGAGCATTGACATTGCTCATGATGAGACGGCCAAGGAGAGAATGAGGGAACTGATGGGAGACCCCAAGGGCTTGCCTCCTCAACTGTGCAACGACGACACCTACTTAGGAGTAAGCAATGTTTACGAGCTTGCCCTTATGAAAGTAGCAGTCTGGTGCATCACAAGTCAAATCAAACAAGAATGCTGATGAAGGAATGTCTTGGTCAGAATTCCTTTTGAATATCTTTTGATTTGACTTGTGGAAAGTCTATCTGCCGTTGAGTTTCCGTAACGTTCCCATAGAACAACATTTAGTTGTACAATTGTCTGTAACTGTGGCCCTATTTTCATTTTGCGTCCATACTCGGATCCATTCCTCTCTCATAGAGATGCAGTGTTTTTGTGCACATTTTGATGAAAACTGACCTCATTCACTCCCTGCATTCACACTCGTGAAACCAGTGTGTACCCATAATGTGCTGATTCTTGGCTCTCCTGAGTGTCCATAGCACCCCCCTCCCACATGCGTCTGCAGCAATTGTTTGGTCTCACTGTTGTAGACCGTACTTTCCAACATACACTGTCTTCCCAGTTGTCTCCTTTCTGGGCTGCCATGATGCCTGAAGACCAAATTACAGGGCCTTTGCACAGCTCTTTGTTCTGTATACCTCAATCACACCCATGTTTTAGAGAACATTTTCCTCTCGGTGCATTTCTCACTTGCTGATTTGTTCACACAGGGCTTTGAGGAATTTCAGGATGCTGTTGACGATGAAAAGTTGGAGGCCTTTCTGAAAATCTAACAGACTGCCAGTGGTCGTCTTCAAAGTGGAAGGACAGTTAATTTAAACAACTCTGCCATAGCAACCGAAACATGGCCTTATCAAGCTTGAGATACTCAGCCACACAGGATAAGAAAGTAGCCCAAATTTTGGACTTCACAACAGCTGTTGTGTTTAATTTAATGAGTTGATTTTTAGTGTGCTGGGTCAAGCAAAACCATGTTTACCCCAAAAGATAGATAAGTCTCAATTGTAATTGTAAAAATTGAGCATTTCGGTAAAGTCAGTTCATTTGAATTGACATGGAACAAACAAAAATGCACTATCAATGTTTTTCTTCAGTAGAAAAACATCCTAGTTGAATGTGGTTCTGCTGAGTAACTTAGTTGCTCTGAATGATGTCCATGTACATGTTATGTTGTAGGCACCATCATCTTGGGCAGATATCAAGTCCTTGAGACGTGCATTCAAATGCAAATTGGTCGACATCAGCATTGTATTCTCTAGTTTAAGAAAGCCTTACATCATCCAGTGGTGCTATGACATGTAGTCAATTAACAGGCTGAATGGTTTAAAACACGAGGAGCCTACTCATTTGACGTAGTATAATTTACCACTGCCAAGTTGTGATGGCAAGAGTTCAATTACAGAGGTTTCATTGCTGGTATTTTGAAAACTGTTTTCTCCCAGCAAAAATAGCCCGTTATCACGAACATGTGGTTAGAAAAAAAATGGCAGGCAATAACGAACTTCGGAAAATAACTGGAGTGTAGAGAACTTTAAACGCAGAAAATGTGGAATGAAAAAACACTTTAGGCTTCAGTAGTCAATACAAGAATCCAGGATTTCAGACCATCTAAAATTTGGCTAACTTTCTTAAAATTTTTGGGAAGTTTCCCAAGCACATCATTGTAAACAACTGAAGTAAATTGACTTGCCATATTTTATATTTATAAAGAATGATCATGTTCAATTTTAATTCTTTGCAGAAGGGCAGCCCTTTGAATTTTTATTCCTCTAAAACACATGAACTAGAGTTTTCTACATGTAATTACATATGACCGACTGGAATATTTGGCTGAAGGAACATTGTAAAACGACTGGACCTTTTCTCACGGCTTTTCGTTTTCTTTCTCACTCAATCACTTCAACTTTTTACAGTTTCACAAACTCAAGTTTGAATACAGTTAATTGTCGATATTTTTGGAGGTGTTATTTACTCTTTCCAGTCATTTGTATTGGGCTGTGCAAGCCTTCAGCTCAGAAACATCATTAGGAAACTCATTTGTCAAGATCTAGTCAATGTTGAATTAGTCAATTTTAGATGGACTTTGTGTGTATATGTCCAACAACTGCTGAACTTTTTAAAGAGGTTTATAAGCAAAACATGCGTTTAAAAACTGGTCCACTCAATTAACATGCATTATTTTTGCAAAGAGTGAAAACTAAACTCATTCAATAGCCGAGTAGGCATTTAATATGTAATGACGTGTGCTTCGCTGGGGTGCCAAGATTTTATCATTTCCTGGGTCGGTCCATTTATAAGACAGGCTGATAAACTGTGAACAATGGCAAAGATATTTGCAGGTCAGAGGTTGATAGCATTTTGAGAACAAGACCAATTGTGTTCCTTCCCAATTATCAGCCACTGCCCGACTTCAGACACCACTCACTGCAAGAGGGGCCGGATAATTTGAGAAAACTAATTTATTGAGAGATCAAATTCAGTAGAAAAGTATAATTGTATTTATTATTCAACTTGTGCTTTCTGTGTGTTTATTTAACCAAGATTTTTAAGCTGAAGACATCTGCAATTTTCAGATGCAAGAAATTTGGACCTTATATTGTGGACAACTGGAGAAATACCACCTGCATTATGTGGTCAGTCTTGCGACCATCTGAATGTAAATTACTTTCCCCCTTTGTCTGTTTGATGTGTGTTGTCCATGTTCACTGGTGATCTTTATGAAAGAATGAGTGATGTTTTTCAAAAGTGAGTTGTCCTGTGAAGCTGTAAGTCCAGATTCTAGATATGTTGTATTCAGTACTTTGAGTGTTGCTATTCAGAAATGTGTGCTTGCCATATCAGACATGTTAAATAGTTTTATTTTCTAGTTTGTAGATCATATAGGTGCTGAATTTAATTTTTCATTTTGTTTATCCTGAAATAAAATGGTTTTGCTTTGTAACCAATAAAATTTGTATCAGGACGTGCATTGCGGAACTCTGGAAACAACACAAAAACCACAGGCTTTGATTCAAAACATCTACAATGGATGCCCCAGGACCATAACAGTACACCAATTTATTTCAACACAATTCATTTTTTTTTTCAAATCCGAGATATACAACTTTAAAGTAAAAAAACAAAACAAATATAGGCTATTAACATGCAGTTAGCTCTTGGCAGAACTAAGAGGGCATGGTTTACAAAGCAATAATGGCCGTTTGGTGGGAACTCGCCGCTTGTGTGCGTAGGTTTATGTGCGTTTAGTACAGGATGCCAAGAGCGAGCATGGCCAATGTATGTTTGAATGTCGTCTTCACTTGGGCAGCGTTGAGAGGTGCACTTCAACTCAGGGCAGAGTGTCAACAACTTTGAAGCCCCAAGAGTTGTACAATCTCAGTAATTACATACTGATGAATATCACAGTGAAACAAATTCTTCAGGCATGCGACTTGGACCGACAACACAACAAGGAAATTTCAATCTTTACAAGACTTTGTAGTGTTTTTCAATTTTCAATGGCATGAGCATGAAGTGAAAAGTCAGGAAATCAGCTGATCTGAGGAAAAGTTGCATGCCTGATTCTTCAACACAGATGACCTGGGAATGACAGATTGTAATCAGACTTGGCAGCCTTCTCCAATCGCTGGCGCACAATTTGTAGAACTGCAACTACTTTCAAAGCAAACCAACAAAATTTAGCCACACTTTAATAAATGTGAAAAAACAGAAAAAGAAAAATGCACATTAATACTCTGATTGTGCATTTTCAAAGTCCTTCCATTTGGAAAGTGAACATTTTAGGCATCCCAAAGAGTACTCCCATCTACAACAGGAAAGAATGAATAAAGCCATACCCAGAATCGTAAGCATTTTATTTACATTTTTAATTCACAAATTATGCCTAAATCACGCCCAAGCTGTGTAATACCTGCACCTTTCTCAGATGCAGTCGAACCTCCTTAATAAGAGGTCTGTTTATACAAGATTCCGCTTGTAACAAGGACTTTTTTAGGTCCCACTCTTTTGTTTTTCATTCCTGCTAATACAGGGTTCCTGTTAGAACAAGATAATTAACAAGGTAATTAAGTCGGAACGACTTCTTACCCAACGAGGTTCGACTGTACTGATGGCATGACAGTGGAGTCAACCACCCATTTTAGAAACTTAGTTTACCACCCATCAACCATCAGCAAGTGATCAAATTCACAAGTGCTTGGCAATTATTACATTTTCTTAACGTGAAATTAATATGCACTAACGACATATCGTGACCAAAGTTACTTCATTAGAGTGCTAACAACCCTTCATTCCCTTTTCATTACTTAAATTACTTTACTTACTTAAAGTAAGTAAAGTAAAGTTAAAAATATACACATAGCGCTTCTTGGCCATCTCATTCCACCTTGCTGAAAGGGTAATGTAGCAGTACTTCACACCTGTTTGTCGCGGATGTATGTCGCGAATGTCAGGTCATAGCTCTGGAACTGCGAGAACTGCCGGTCACGGCGACGGTACTTGTCCAGGAAAGTCTCACTGAGGGCTTTGAAGCTTGTGCCACATTTGGCCGCCTGAAAACAAAAACAAACAAAACAGAAAGGGTTAAAAATATTGGATTGCCGCACAATTGACAGAAAAGGATTCACGATCAAGGATGGGCGGAACAGCTTCAGAACAAGGCCAAAATGAACAGCAGTTAAATTCAGCTGGTTCCCACTTTACGTTCATTGACAGTCAAGATTCAATGCTCAACAGGGAGGGCAGACTAGTCACATGCATGGGTGTCGCAATGGGGATATTTCCCCTCCAAACACAACCGATAAATGAACTCCCTGAAACTGTAAATGGTTTACAACTTCGTAGCTGATGAATGCTTCCTCCCTCCCCAATTCCCCCCCCCCCCCCAAAAAAGTGGTCCGTCACCCACCTGGAAAAAATCCTGGCGATGCCCCTGACAAACTCCTCTTACCTTACTAGCAAACAGAGTCATGACGCACTTTCCAGGGTTGAATGTCGTCAGGATCTTGTTCACCAAGTCACCATAGTCCTCCTGGAGGGAAGAAGAAACTTACCATGAATTTGGCCTCACTTAGCAATAACATCGGGGCACAGTAAGATTCGAACCAGGGACTAAAATGTGAACACCCCTTACTTAAGCTGCCTTACTATAATGCAAGAGATGCAAAATCCCCAATGCTGTACACCTTCACAGAAATTGAGAGCTTTTGTGGTGGTTGGTCTTAGGAGGGTGGTGAGGAGATCAATTACACCACCATGACCTCAAAGTCACCACCACGACCTCAAGTGATTCGATAGCTCACCAGTTCGATGTTGGTCTCAAAGCTGACGTAGGAGTATTCCTCCTCGGGAGTGATGTGGATGGTCATGTAGCCGTCCTGCAACAAAAACAAAACAAATCATTCACATCGACTTCTTTCACTCAGGGTGAATTGTTCTTTAATCCTAACCCTCCCAAATCCTTTTCTGCAAAGTGGAGGAATTTGGAGGATTCAGGATGTATGGCAAAAGTGCATGGCTGATTCGAAGGATGGCACGCATTGTTTGTGCTTAGTCAAGCACAAATTCAGCCAGATATTTCTTTTGAATCAACTGCACAGCTCAAGAGTGCCATTCACAATGCCTCAACATAATGACAGGAATTGCCGAAGGATTTTCAAGGATTCGGGCAGTTAAGTAAACCTCCAAATTACACTTTCAAGAAATTTGGGAGAATTTGGGCTGAATGCAATTTTTTCATGTTGAAAATGGCAGGATTATGGAGGATTCAGGATGGTTCCTAGTAAAAAGGCCTAGGGGGTTAGGGTTAATAAATAAAAATTAGATTTTCTTATTTAAATCAGATTTTAAAATCTAAATCAGATTTTTTTTATTTTATAAAAAAAGAGAAAAGTTAACTCAATTGTCTATTCAAAAGCAAGCAAATTAACTGCACGTGTAACAGTTTTTAAATTTATTTGTTTGGTTACAAAATCAAACAAATTTGGATTTAAATTAAGAAATTTAAATCAAGTAATTTGTTTTAAATTTACAAACCACCATGTCTCAGTCTTGGTGAAATGCATGCAGTATAACACCTACCGGGTACATGCACCCTCAGAGAAGACACTTGCTTCAGAGACAAGTGCATGAATCAAGGATAAAGTGCATACCAGGTTTTTAAACCGAACTCTAAGTTTTGACAAAACTAAAGTTCACAAGAATTTATGAACAGGGTACTTACACTTGCATCAAATGACTAATGACTGGGAAACTTGCCATGAACAATGTGTACATGTATTTATTTTGCATGCTACATGTGAAGGTACAAGATGCCAGTATTTTACCTTACTCTGTGTGAAAAAGGCAGTCTTGTTTTGTTTGTGATCCAGCTCCACAGAGCAACGACTTGATTAAAAATCACTTTATTAAGAGGTATTTAGTGGTTCCAGTTACACTGCACAATGACCGTAGTTTCTAATCTCAATAAAATACCTGTGCACCTGTACATAAAAGGTAGATGTACACTGTTCACTGACACTTTAACATGTCAAACTCTAAAGTGGGCAATTCAAATGAAGTCAAATTAAGTCATGACAATAAATCCTTCGCATCAAATTCACTTAGAGAATCCCTAAAGCTGACTTAAATCAAAACAAGTGAATTGAATTGAACAAATCAAATCTTGTCAACCCAGGCTGTGTGTAACATGTGCATTCATACTTCGTTAATACTAGTAGGAACTGGAAGGCTCACAGAGGGGGGATTTGTTGTTAAAAATATGCAAAACCTGCAAACATTTCCAATCAGCAAAAAAGAATTCAAATGTTTTAAACATTTTTGCCTTTTTCTCCCCCAAACATTAAATATGTCGATTTAAATAAATGATTATTTTAAAAAATTCATTCGATTTATATCAAGGTGATTTTATATCAGCCAACCCTGCTTTCACTGTATACAAATTTCCAATGATAATTCAAGTGTTGGGACTTTGTTGGACTGTTTCATGAGGTGGTGTAAATCCTCACCTTGGGCAGCAGTCCGTTCATGGAATAGCCGCAGGGTTCAAAGAGGAAGTCATCAATCTGACAGTTAGGCAAAAGGTCTGCTATTCCAGATGCCTAGACAGAAACCAAATCACACAAATGCAACAAAAACAGCATTAAGATGACTATCTTGTGAATCAAAGGGAATATTTACACCATGCCTGGTGTTTTAACAGGTTTAAAACTACAGCTTCAAAGTGCCTCGACATCAAACTGGTTAACAATGCAGTGTTCGATTTGGGCTCCGAGAGATTCCCATCAAGTTGTCCAGAGTGTTAATACTGGAGTAGAAACAAAACTGTACAATGCTACATCAACTGAGGCTTGCTAAAAACTTCTATTTGCTTTGGACGTATTCCTGCAGAGAGGAAGTTACGATGTACGAGGGAGTGGTTACTGCACTTTTGCTATTCAGTATTTTATAGTTCAAACGCCTCATCTGCTGCTTCATTTACATGAAAAAGAATTTGGTTCAATAAAAAAAGGCATATACGTACTGACATTTAAAAAGCTTGTGGATTAGATTCTGTCTGATCCATGCGGTATTACCATGGTATGGCTAAGGCCAAAAGTCATTTGTTTGGCTTCCTCTTTCTGGGCCCTACGCTATTTTGACGGTGTGACCTTATAACATTTTTGGGTGGAGGGGTATGGAAATCTGAAACTGGAAATAAAGAAAAAATGTATCTACTGAAATATGCATGTGGTGCAAAAGGGTGCCCTGGACTTATTTATGCACGCAACTAATTACCACCCTTTCAAGTGTCGCTCATTTTATTTGAAACCATGTGCCATCCCAACCTCTCTTACTATTGCTCGTCAGTTAAATCTACAAGTGCTTCACACTGAACCAGAATTAGACAAAGTGCCCTCAATTTTCCAATCTCATGCCATACAGTGATAAACCCTTTTTTTTTGCCTTATGCAAGTGCAAATTATATGAAAATTATCTTGCAAGTTAATCTGTCCATCTGGCTGGGTTTATCTCCTTTGCATATCTCATGTATATTAACCTGTAGTCAAGGTATCTGTTTCCAGACAATCAAGGTCATTAGAATGCACAAATTGAGTTCTCTGTCAACACATATTACTCGGTCTGGATTCTTTAGAAGGCTTCCATCTTAAAAAGCTACTCTGCGCCATGCGGTAGGTCAAAATCTGCGCTTTGAATCCTACCATCTTGAGTCAAGGAAAAACAGTTTTAATACCCACAGGCAAATTTAGTGTCTTTAGGGTATTGAAGAATACCTAGATTTAGAAAACAAAAACAAAACTCACAGGCATTTATTTCTTTTTGTTATACTATAACAAACCTTGGTAACATCTGCGGCCTTCCGTCCTGTGTTGTCTTTGAAGTGCTGCATGACACTGGGGTCAAGCTGGGTCATCAAGATGTAATTGCGTAGGGTCAAGGGTCATCATCATAACAGTTTGTTAAAACGGAATGACGTTCTGCATGCCATGGCGTACAGATCACATTCATTTCACAGCTAACTGAAGAGCAGCAATTTTCAAACATTTTAAGCCAAAAAATCCATTATTAATGACTTTTTTTATGGATCGGTGACGTAACCTTTGGAAAAAAAGTTCAGTGACACATTCTGTCATGCAGCTGTCGTTAAAGGCAAAAAAAAAAAACTCCAGTCTGAACAATGCATGAGTTATTTACATCAACAGCCAAATATTCAGGCTGGAATGGTACCACCAAAAAAAAAGTTCAGGAGGCACAACCCAGAATTGAAAAGGATATCTCCAGGGTCTGGTCAGGTAGGCTCTGGCCGATACAGGTGTCTAGGGTGTACAGATGCCTTCATATCATAAACAAATAGAACAAGAGTTTAGCAATACTCATATTTGGTAATATGTGAACAGTTATTATCGTTATCTGATACGAGGGATAAAACAACATACATAAGCATACCCTCCCCCCCCCAAAAAAAAACAAACTAGTTCTGCTTCCTAGTGCACTGCTTTTGAATCAAGGTAGGTAGGTAGATTTGTTGGTACCTTTTAAAATGTACTGATTCAGACTGTAGCTATGTGACAACTAGTTAAAAATTCCACCAGCAAGAGCGACCTGATGGCATGTGTTTGACATGAAGTGAGTTGGCCGACTTTCTAAAGGGCACTAATTGCAAGCATAGTCTGTTGGACCATTCAGCACAACATTCAAACTACAACATACACACTGTATCTTTATTTCCGATTTCACATTTTTCCAAAATTCCCCCCTCCCCCCAAAAAAACTTGCGGGGTCCTACCATCAAGTTAAAAGAGAATCAAGAAAAAGGAGGCGTCACTATTCTGGGATTTTTGGGGGGGCTTATGCTATTGTCACGCCACCACATCTTTTTATCTCTGCTATCAAAGCTTAGACCAAGAGACACAATCATTTTGGTACCAGCCCTTCCCACATAAGAGAGACTTATCATATTTGTTATGCAATACCTACCAGCAATCCCCATTGACTCTACCCAGCATGTAGGCAGCTCCACCTAGCAAAAGAAAGAATACCAAGCGTGGCTGTCATAATGTCACGGTTTACCCTCGCCACTTTTTAAATGCTTTCATTTAACACGAGATGAACAATTTTAATTAGCTACTTGACAGAATTACTAGGAAAGTATATCTGCTGGTAACATGCCTATGGCAACAAACATCCATGGGTATCGGCTGGTACCCTGTTTCTTCTTAGCAAATTATTTGTCTGCTTGGCAAATTTCTGGCGGTGAAATTGCTCCCTTGGTCTGGGACTACTTTCCATGGAAACCCAAGACTTACTGTCAAAGAGTGTGTCCAGGTACGTGACCTCGTCCTGGAAGTTGCGGTGGGGGACGGCCTGCAGCTCTGGACGAAAGAAATTCTTGCGGGAATAGAAGACATCCTAAAGAAGGATCCAACAAAATTGGTCTATGCTCAAACGTAACTAAGTAACCAACGTAGAATTCCGCCGTTTAACCGTCAGTCCGCTAGTGAGACTATCACTTACGAAAACTAAATAATTTAGAATAACAATCAAGTTATCAGAATTTAAAAATTTTAAACTTTTGATACTTTTTTCCAAAATTTCAGAAATTTAATCCTCACAATCTTCAACAGGTGTTCATATTACATATTAAAACACAGTCTAAGCCCAAGAGGGGCCCAATAGCCTGGCTGCGGATTTCCCTACAGTTTACTGAAGACAAAAACAATCAAGTCATACCCCAAACACCAAGTAGATGACAAACTATCCTACCACAATAAAAGTGACTAAGCCAGTTTTGACAAACTCAAAACCAGATCAAAATGATCAAACCTTGACTTTGAAGCCACAGTACTGTTTGGCCAATGCTATGAAGGGTTCGATGGCATTTAGTAGGGTGGTTGTACCACACGTCTTCAAGATGAACCGCTCCTTGGAGAGAAACATGCTGCTCTCGCTGAAAGAGGATTAAAAAAAAAGACCGACCACATACAATCAATCCAACTTTTTAACACAAACTGCACACATGTATATGCGTGAACCAGTGTTTCAAGAGTCATTGACTTACCTGAGCACATATGCGTGATGTTCATCTCGGCACTTTTCACTCACGATTTCACAATGAACTAAGGTAAGAAGCTCAGTTAGGCAAGTTCTGTGTTGGGGGAAAAACAGAAGTGAGCATTTCTCGCCAAAGAAGTTGTGAAAGATGTTGTTTTTGAACAGAGTGAAGAAATAAAGAAAACAGACAATTTGGAAAAGCCGCAATATTCCATGGAATAAATCTAATAACTATCCTACTGAATTTCTAAGCATAGGAAGAAATCTGCCAAAGGTAGTGAACGGTTTTGTAAGTGGGCTTTCTTCTGCAGAATTCTCAAAACAAAGCTGGAGTCTGATGTGATCTTTATCTTCTTCTGGCTTGTATGTGTAAAAAAAAAGAAGTGAGCATGACCTCTGACCTGGGAATGACCTTCAGGTCGGGGGTGCCTTGGCTTTGTATGTCACCGTTGCAGTGGCGGAGGGGCTCAAACCAAATTTCCAGGAGTTTCTCGGTGCCCTCGTAGTGTGTCAGCTGGCACCCCTCGGAACCCACCCCAGGAAACTCCATCTGTGCATGCTAGGTGGAATCCGCTCAACAGGGAAAGTGTTCAACGCCGTGGTGAACTGCTGGGGGCAAGATATAAACCATGAATACAAACCTTTTAAGGTTTTTCACCGTAGCCTTTACATGATATTTAACAGGACACAAACAGGGACTTCGTGGTGAAATGCTGCTCCATTCCCCCAAGAGTTCCACGTATTGTAGCTTACATTCCTTCGTACTTTGTACAAAAAGGGGGGGCCCAAACCAAAGAAGATCGCTACAAGCCACGTATGAGATGGCACTTGTTCACAGACGTTGTTCACACTGCAATGGCATACTCACATGCTCTCAGATCCAACAGCTGTTGCTTGGGCTACTTGGGCATAAATAATGTGGAGCCCTGTGACTGGTCACTGTGACCCTCAGCCTGCCACAGCCAACTGCCATTTTAACCAATCAGTCCAGTTGTGGCTAAGAATTACACACACATACGTATAAAGTGGCTGCAGCCAATTGCCATGTCTTGTGTATTAATCGCAGCCGTAGTCAGCCATTTGGTTGTGGCTCATCTTCACAAGTACACGTGAACAGCATGACTCTTGGACACTGATCAAGAAATATATTTGCACCTTTTATTGAAAATCGGCATGGTTTTGGCCCCCTTTTTCGGGGGGTACAAAGTACAAGGGTATGTCTACCATATATAAATGTAGACCTCTTGGGGGAATGGAGCAGCATTTCTATGGGTAGTCGGGTAGGCAAGGTAGTTCTTTCCTCGCCTTCCACTTCTGTGGTCCCGGGTTCAATTCCCAGCCCGGTCCACATGTGGATTGGGTTTTCAGTCCCTGCCTGACTCCGTGGGTTTTACCCAGACTTATTCCTCAGGGGTTTTCCTCCACAAAAAAGGCTTGTTTTCTGCGCAGTTCGTGGGAGCGGGATGGACGTACTACCCCACAGTTCGGGGGGGGGAGTAACTATAGAATACTGGGCCACCCCCTAGAATCACTGGCTACCATGTATAATTGAATGGGAGTGACTCTGGGAAGAAGTCGAATCGAGTACCTGGTTGGTGGCTATGTGGCTATGATGTTGAATTTCTCTTTGAGAAATAAGCAACGCAAAATGAATGGAGATGGAGGAACAAACTCTAAGTCCGAAGTCCAAACCAAGTTGCCCTGTATTCGATAGTTGTACGTGTTTGCCCCTTTTTTCTTCCATGATGCCTTTATGCTATTGTGCAAAATCACTCTTATACTAGGCCTATTAGGGACATGGAGGGAGAAGGGGCCTTCCTCCATGGTAGGGATAAGACCAAGTTATAGGGGGATTATAAATTTTGAGATCCTGTTCCTATAATAGAAGGGAGAGTTACATTTTAACTTTTGAATTGACGTTGGGGTAGGCCTAGATGACTAGACTGTGACATCATGCTCAATAACTGTAGGGTGAATGTTGTCAAAAAAGGGTAGGGTTTTGAGGGAAATATTGAGGGAAAACTGTGTTTGAACACATGACACACGGTAGATTCAAATTTACATGGTTAGTTTATCAGTACAGTAAAAAGGTCACATTTTCTCACAATTTCAGAATTTGAAATTTCCAAAATTTGGGTCAGCGCAATAAAGAGAGTGTTGCCTTTCTTTTTTTTGGGGGGGGGACCTAACAGTTTTGCAAGATTAAAATGTCAAAAAACTGGGGGGTCCCCAAGTATACATTACAACCCCCAATATGGTCATAATGGATGTAATCATGTAGCAGTCATTGACACTGACATCATGATGTGGACCTAAGCCTATTTTATTATCTGTCCTTGTGCGATGGCAATAAACCCGGAAGACAGAATCCCAATTAATGTATTCCCATTAAAAAAAGACAAGAGAATATCACAAACTCACAGTGGGTTCCTTCAAATCGAATGAAAATTACTTTCGGGTGTAGCGAAACCGTTCAGAAAGGGATTTGGCGGTCAAATGCCCTGTCGCGCCGACAACATCAGCACCGCGGACAACTGTACACCTCTAGCGTACCGGTATCCGGTACCCGTGCGCGCGTGGCGCTAGCTGCCGAGTTCTGGCAAGCTTACCGAAAGTGATGGTGCGTACATGTACATACACAGTCCCGCTGAATACCAGCCAGGGTGCGGGCAGGCTGCATAATTACACGGTATAATGGTCACTCTGCCAGTCTTGAAAGGAGACTAGTCTTCGCGCCGGCGCGGCGTTTCCCCTTGACTTGAGTGAAATATTTAGAATTTAGACTTATTTTGACATTTTATGGCTCTTCTATGGATTTTTGTAACTGCGTCTATAGTCTAAAAAAAGTGGATACATCAAAACCTATTTACAGTAAATGAGCATTTATATTTGCTTCGTGACAAAATAAATGAGGGATGCATTGTACGCGCTGTATTAAACTGAATGGGACGAAGAAAAAAATTTGCTTTTTATGCTCTAATAGCCTTTATTCAAGTCTGCTGACTGCACTCGTTATGTAAAAAAAAAATTTATTCCAGGCACGAATTGGGACAGAAGTGTACCCCTAACAAGTCCAATCCCAACACTCCAGGCTATTGTCACTTAACACACCCCTTGATGTTTGAAAAGAATTCCTGTGATACCAGTATAACAGTGACCGACACAAAGGCAGGGGGGGCGTCTCTCTGTTCATGGCACGAAATGGGACAAACGAATCTCGCAGGCATGTCGTGCTACGTTACAAGCCTATGAAATTTCAGTTACCTTCATAGGCTTGGACTTAGACACGCAATATGGGTGCACTGAACCATGGAGGAAGGAGGGGACTCCTCCATGACTGAACCAAGTCAAGCTCCAGTGAAAAGAGTGTAAAATCAACCAAGTTTGGAGCCCCATGGCAAGCAACTGAAGTCTCTGAGGCCTCTCAAACAAAAAACAATGTGTTGTTTGGTCCTTCAGATTTCATTTGATTTTAAATTTTTAGTAGGTTAACTCATGAATTTTTTAATTATCCGCCCAAAACAATTTCACCCCCCAAAAAGTGAACGTTGCCAAGCCTTCCCAGCTGCCATTTTTCAAATGACATCCCTCACCTTCCTAGGGCTCTTCTGACTAATTTTCAATCCCATTTTTGTCTGCTTTGCCCACAGATGGGTGCCCCTGAATCAACAGAGATGATCCTGGGCCATACTGACACAATCCCACCATTTCTTTGCCCAAACAGACCCCTCCTTTTGAAATAATCTCTGGGGGGTACATTTTGTGCGCCTCCGCCTGGCGGAGAGTTTTCCTTGAATTGGAACACTGCGCCCATATGGTTATAATGGTACCTAGGGACTAGACCAATCCTTTGCCGCCGACCGGACGCACAAGCAAAAACGAATGGTAGCAGATAAGCCTGGGCATGGCAATCTGTAGCAAAAAAAGTGCTACACCATTGACTTGTGCACAAACTCACTGCTACACAGTGCTACATGGTGGGAAAGGAAAGGTCAGGGGTGGAAATCTGTAGCCAAAAAGTGCTACACCATTGACTTGTACACAAACTCGCAGGGAAATTCTAAAGTCATTAATGCGCATGCGTAGGGTTAGCAATGCTACACGTACGTACAGACTGCCATGCCAGCCCTCATTTCTTTCGTCCCATTTCGTGCATCAATTAAGTAAACGCGCTGATTCTCGACTTTGCAACAGCGCCACCAATATCGACGAGCACAGTGCAGTGAAATATAAATGCGATCGTCAGAGTAAGACTGCTTGCTGTTTCTGGTAAGAACAGTTCACACTTTAGACTGAGCATGGATTCCGAATTTTTGAGGATTTGTGGCAAAAATGTTAACAATAAAGAGAAAAGGAAAAGATTAGCTATCATTTATAGCTTTGGTTTATTGTGATTGTTCTAAAGTGAAGGGGATTTGCACATAGGGCCTAGGCCCCCTAAGTACTAGTCCTAACGTTATGAACATCAATCTTGGCATGTTCACGAACCTGACATGACCTGATCTATCTGAGCTTGCATAGCTGGGTGTTGGAGACCATTTTGGAGATCAGATCAGACACATTACTGATTAACTGATTAACCAAACCAAATTCATATAAATCCTCAAAAGCTTTAGATTTTAGGAAAATGAGCCCCTCCACCAATGTCCACTGTCATGCGTCAACAGTGGCACCACAAAATTATCCCCAGAACTGTGGGGTTTTTCATCCTCCACATTCCCACGAAAGCGGCGGGCAATGAACCTCAAAGTTCTGGGGTTAAAGAACTGTTACATGTAGGCCTGCCTGTTACTACGGTCATGGTGTGGAGAGAATTTGTACCACTAGGCACTACAACTTAAGCTGCGTGATGGTAACCGAAAGGATATAAAAAGACATCTGAATTTGGGACTGAGGAACATTTCCAAAAGTGTGGGGAAATATTGGACAAATAAACTGTGGACATGGTGGAATGGTGTATGCTGCAAACAAGGTTACTTTTCCTTTTTCAGTTCACAGGTTGAACAGAGACGACCGGTCGTAGCCATGGATTACGAGTTCAAGATGCGCACGGCCAGCATGCGGGAGAAAGTAGAGGACCTGTTTGACTACGAGGGGTGCAAAGTGGGACGGGGAACCTACGGACATGTCTACAAAGCTACAACGAAGAAGGGAAATCCAAAGAAGGAATATGCCCTAAAACAAATTGAGGGGACTGGGATATCTATGTCGGCATGTCGGGAAGTCGCTGTGAGTAGTTGGGTCATTTTAACGGAAAAAAGGTTTGTGAAATGTCCATAAATTATTTATTGGTTTGTGCTGATTCTTTTAATTGTAAATTGTTCGTGTCTTTGTAGCTGCTAAGAGAGCTGAAGCATCCCAACGTGATCAGTCTACGTAAAGTGTTCCTGTCACATGCCGACAGAAAAGTATGGCTCCTCTTTGAATTCTCAGAGCACGATCTATGGGTAAGCTGGGGACACCAGACAACTTAACTTAATTAAAATGTTGTTCAAGATTCTCTTAAATGTATAAAACAACATAGGAAAATATGTATATTAAGAAATTTTTATTTGCCCCGAACAATATGGCATCATCTATTTATTTAGTTTAACCAAAAACTGTCCAACTGGAGAGCATTATTTTATTACAATACTCATCTCAATAGTTGCAGAGATCTTCATATTTTTTCTCGTTCTTCATCAGCACATCATAAAGCATCATAGAGCCAATAAGGCAAACAAGAAGGGTCCAGCGTCTGTACCGCCCTCTATGGTCAAGTCACTGCTCTATCAGATCCTAGATGGCATTCACTATCTACATTCCAACTGGGTGCTTCACAGGGACTTGGTAAGTTCAAAGGTTAAAGGTCAATAAACTCAACTTGAGCAAAGCATAAGCAAGCGGTTGCGTAAAACTGATTGAATGAATGACGTTTGTAAGAAGCATCGTTTGTGTGGTTTCTTTCACTTGGTTTCACAGAAGCCAGCCAACATTTTAGTCATGGGAGAGTGTTCGGAACGGGGTCGGGTCAAGATAGGTGAGTACGTTTCCCTGCCAGACAGGACAGAACTATATTTTTCCCCTGCGAAAACCTGTTGTCTCAAACTCTATTCCATTAGAGATAACATAAGCAAGATGCACATGAAATGCTGCAGAATGCGTTGTCTGTCGTCATACATCCTCTTATTTTGTGCTACTTACTCCGGCAGCCATGTTTTTGCAGATGTGTTAATCTAAGAGTGTTATCGGTTTCCTTTCCCAGCTGACATGGGTTTTGCCAGGCTGTTCAACTCTCCTCTTAAGCCCCTGGCTGATCTTGACCCCGTAGTGGTCACCTTCTGGTACCGAGCGCCTGAGCTGCTCTTAGGGGCGAGACACTACACCAAAGCAATAGGTAAGCCGCCAAACAGACTAGCACAACAGATTGATCTCATGGTGTAGCCCAAATTTTCTAGAATTATCAATTTTTCTGAAATACACCTTGTACTACTGACACTTCTTCCTTGACCCTTTTCTCTGTTTTGGTGACCCATAGATATATGGGCCATCGGCTGCATCTTTGCCGAGCTCTTGACCTCTGAACCCATTTTCCACTGCCGACAAGAGGACATCAAGACCAGCAACCCCTACCATCATGACCAGCTGGACAGAATCTTCAACGTCATGGGATTTCCTCAAGGTAATATGGACATGAAGCACCGACTGCATCACCCTACCTTGAGAACCAGCTAGATAGATCCGTCATTCTCACTGCTAAAAGTTTCCCCCTGTAACTCTGAGCGAGTCCTGATACTCATTCTAAAAATAGCACAGCTCCTTCTGAGTTAGAATGTTTCATGTAGACAGTGTGATTACAGTGAATTCTCGTTCGTACAAACACTGTTAATATAATTTCAGGTTACAGCAAACAGAGTCTTGTCCCGACTGCTAAACCCTAACCTTCCCAACCACACAGAATTAAACAGTAGTAAAGTGTTTCATTCTGTGGGGAGTAGGTCTGGTAGGCCCATAACAGCTGGCTTTTGCATTGGGTTTGGCATACCTCAGAAAAACAAAGTCCAACAGCCTCTGTGCACAAAGTCCCATATGGGTGTTTAACTTTGTGTGAATGGGGAAGGTTAGGGCCAGCAACCCTTGGGGGGTTAGCGTTAATGTGCACAAAGAATGGGACCAGTGTTCCAATAAATACAAAATTCTGACAAGATGAGTACTACGCCCAGGTCCGGTTGAGTTTGTATTAATAAGAGTCGACGTTTTAATTTTGGGTTTTTTGTTTTAGAAAAAGATTGGGAAGACATCAAGAAAATGCCGGAGTACCCGACCTTGCTCAAGGACTTCAGACGATCAAGGTATGTGGTGGTTGGGAACTAGACTCACAGTGAAACACATCACATTCAAGGATAGTGTTGTCATTCTTAAGTGATTCTTAAAGCATTCATGTCAAT
This sequence comes from Acanthaster planci, assembly GCF_054643075.1. NCBI lineage: Eukaryota > Metazoa > Echinodermata > Asteroidea > Valvatida > Acanthasteridae > Acanthaster > Acanthaster planci. The sequence continues at coordinate 1,780,354 of NC_141791.1, read as the reverse complement.
TTTTTCTCCCAATAGTCAAATCTAATTTTGATTTTGTCAATGATGTGTTTACTGTTTTTAGACCATATTTTTTATTGTAATTTTTCACTGCCTCTATTTTTCATTGAAGTTATACAAACTGCTGTCTTGTCAAGTACATGGAGAAGCACAAAATCAAACCGGACTGTAGAGCTTTCCAGTTGGTAAGTCTTTGAAAAACAAAGAAGAAATAGAAATTCAGTGCGGCGGACAAAAGAAGCAGTACCTCTTGCTTGAAATTATTTGTTATGAGAGAAGATTCAGCAGTTGGAAGGAATCTTTTTTGCACAGCAATGATTTATGGCCACATCCTCCATACAGTATCAGAAGTTGCCGGTATGTTGCTGTGTTAAGACTGAGTAATATTGTACAAGGATAAAAATGTCAAACCTTCTGAGTTAAATAACTTAGACAGTTGAAATTATTGATAGCAACTAGCTGCAGTGCAGAGGGGATCTACATTTCTCACAATGCATGTATGGTGTAATTCCATTACTGCGGTGCCACAACGATTATGGACAGGTGGTCAGCGCACATTACATGCCTCTTCGACCAATAGGGTGGCGTGATTTACTAAATGCACTTGTTCGTCAAGCTGCAGAGTGCATGTGTGAGTGCAGCGCTACCGCTAGATAGCTACCAGATCAGTTTCTAGGCATGCCAGTGGTGCTGGTTGGCCTAATTAGGATCTACAGGGATGTTACAAGAATTGTAAATTTCAATGAATTCTCCATTGATTAATCGTGGTACAATTTCTCAAGTAGCCATGATTGGCTTACAGATAATGTACTGTTCACGCTTTCTATCAAGCTATCTAAACTATTAACGATGGATCCAACCAAACGCATGACGGCCAAGCAGTCGATGGAGGATCCCTACTTCACTGAAGAGCCTTTACCAACAGCAGAGTGAGTAAAAAATCCCACAACTTGGGTTTACTGAAGGATGTTGACATGATCGTCTTTTCCCTGTGTGCTCCTAGAGCATACGTTGGCATGGAAATAACTTGATTGCATAATTATAGGAGTATCATGTGACCGGGAGGACAGTTTTTCCCGTTTGAACAAAAAAGGTTCCTGTTCTTGTAATATCTTGTTGTAAACAATCCTCAACTTCTGCACGGTTTTAAAGGATTCTGTTTACTGATCATTTTGCTCAATAGCGTGTTTGACGGCAAACCTATTCCCTACCCCAAGCGGGAATTCTTAACAGATGAAGAAAACGAAGACAAATCGGACACCAGTAAGGTGGGTTGATTTTGTTGGATACACCAGGTGTGCAAAGCAGAAATGGCGGCCACTTTACTTGAAAAAAAAACAAACAAAACCCAAACTATTATTAGCTGTAAATAATTGCTGGACTCCCCCAAAAAACCCACAACCAAACTGGTTGGTAAGAGCGTAATATTCATGTGTAAACCAAACAAGCTTTGTTGCTTTCATTGCCAAAACTTGATAAAATCTTGATCACAATTTGATGGTTTTGCTACAAGGAGAATACTAGTCATTCCCCATTGTCTAGCACAAGATTTCACGGAATCATATGATGGAAGACATGCTTTTATAGTTGCATGTTCAACTTAGTGGCACTTACTTTGGAGACGTGATTGTCAGGTGATTCCAACCACAGGCTGCAAATAGTTCATGCAAAATTGACGCATTAAAATACCAGATATTGACCAATCAAACGTGAGAGTATTTCAGAATGAAACATCCAATCAACCATGGTATTGCATAACTGGTTTGACTTGAGGTATTGAAGATGATATTCTTGTGGTGACTGGTCTGGTAATGTGTCCTCTTGCAAAGATGGGCAACCATTGGCCTGTTGCTGGGTTGAAGCCAAGGTCGTTGGTAGGGAAAAGCTAGACTCCTCACCAGTCTGTAGACAGTGGTGGCATGGTCAAATGTTACCCAGAAAGCGTGGTACCGTTCCTTTTCAAAGCATGCTTACATTTTGTTTTATTTTGCTTTTATTTCCTCTCCCCCGCTGCTTCCTCTTCGGTTTTTGTTGCTTCTGTGTTTGCATCCCTGTGCTTGGTGTGCCCGCTCCCCTCTTCCAAATCATGTGGAAATTGGAACACACTCTGCTTGACCTTGCCTGTCCAATTGGACTCCTTCCTTCCCTCGCTGTGCCGTGCACGTTGTCATTTGCTGGCTGCATGCTGTGCATGTGTGTGGGCTGGTGTGCGGCTGTATGTATCGCTGCCATCCGTCGTCATGACAACCCAGGCTGGATCATCTAGTCATTTGCAGACGCATCATCGCATGCGCCTAGCCCAGCAGGCAGCTAGTCAGGCACGCAGTGTAGGTGGCATTGTTTCGCTTTCTAACCCTAAGTAGAATTCCTGGACAGAAAAAAACACACATTATGCAGACAAAAAAGCCATCATTTCATGCCAAATTCAGTATTTGACTAGCTTTACAGCCAAGAAAAGAATTGGCAATACAAATATGGGCAAAAATGTTTTTTTAAGGAAGTTGTATTTATAGAAAATTTGGAAACAAAAATCTGTGTTGTAATTTGTTAAAACCATCTAGTGTCAGTTAAACCTGTTTTTACATTTTTGGAAGAATTTTGACCAATATTGGTCTACAACAATCTGGTTTAATTGCTATCAACTACATTCAACTGATTTGATCCAATGCTGGCCTTTGTTAACCAGCTTTGACCAATGTGTACAAGAATCAACAAGTGTTTACTTGCACATTCACCAGTGAAAACTAATCTTAACTAGTGTCAAACATTAACCAGTTCTCAACTAGTTAGTTTCTTCACTGATTTATGGATGGTGTTGACCAGTTAAGTAGAACTTATCTAAAGCACTTGTGTTGAGAGTTTGCACAAACGGTTGGATGAAACACCTAATGAATTTTACCTTTTTTCCCCTCTTTTTCCAGACGGGTGGTTCGTCAAGCCACGCCCAGGGGGCCAAACGGATGCGGGTGGCAGCCTCGGCGTCCAGCCAAGGTGGGGCACCGGGCGGTGGGATGATGCAGAATGACTACCAGGCACAACAGGTAAAGGTGAGCAGCAGGGGAACCAGGTGTTTTTGTGAAAAAAAATTGTTGAATGTGAAAACTTGAAATCGTATCTGAATTGTCTGTCCCTGCACCTGTCCTATGTTTTGTGTTTTGGTTCCATTTTTGTATTGTAGTGTTTTTTGGTGTCTGTTAAGAAACTTCAAAACTTAACACACATATCAAAGCATCAAAAGATGAGCCATAAAGACTTGCAGAAAGTTATTATAGTACTGATAAATTGCACACATAATATGGACACTTTTCATCTCTACTAGCAAGAAAAACTGTCAAGATATTATTAAACTTAAAATGATTCGATCGATGGTCTAGGGTTTCAGGGCTACAATTCTTGAAAAAGGCAAAAATATTCACAGATAAATTGAAAAAATGTGGACAAATGAGTAGATGATCAACAAGGTTATTTCAGCAGATAGAACACCAGGGCAATACTCCATGGATCAGAAGGTGAATACTCCATGGATCAGAAGGTGGAATACTGCTTCAGTCCATTTTCTCTTTACACGCCCCCCCCCAACAGAAGCACATGATGCCGGGCTATCAGCAAAGCGGAACCACGCAGACCAGTGGCACGGCAACCTCCAAACAACAGCAGGGGATGATGTACACGTCCAACACTGTACAGAGTAACAGCGGGTCATACAGCCAACAGCACCAGCAGCATCAGCACAGGTACTGAGGGCCGGAGAAACCGCCCCCCCCCTCCGCTGTGGAAGAGAGGAGCGGGTAGTCAGCAGCAGTGACTCTGAGAGACTGCTGCAGTTTTGTTGCTGCAAGAGGAAAAAAAAGCGCTGAAATGCTGTTAAGGACAGCTCTTTGGTCTCGCCAGTGCTGCAGCGAGCAACAATGCCAATGGTCATGCAGCAACAGCAGCGGCCGCAGAAACTGCTGTAGTTGAACGGCATCCTGAACGACTGGGTGCTGGTGAACACAGCAACAGATGTTGACAACGTCAACAGCAAAGATACATTGACAATGTGGCACAAGTTTTAAAAACTGCCATGGTTCCTCCACTAAAATTGTGAGACTCCAAAGCAAGACTTTACCTGCAGCAAACACAGCAGCAATGACACAGACGTTTAGAAATAATGCAGCACCATGACGGCGATGTGGAAAAGAAAAAACAAAACAAAACAAAAAAAGCTGCCATCGGCAGACACGTGTAAAATTCAGGGCATTTCAGGTTGTGAAAAAATGAACTGTACTAGCAGTGATACCAACAAATTGACAAACAATAGTAGGTGTGTAGAAATATTCCATAAAGTGAAGTTTGAAAGGACCTGGTTTTGTTGAACAGTAAGTTATGTGCATTTTTCTCTAATTTTGTTCGTATAAAAAAGTTTTAAATTAACCTTTAATTCTTCAGCTGCAGAAAGCAAACGGGCACAGCATAGAAATGGAAATGTTTACATTATTATTTAGTCTTCAATAAACATTTGTCTGACAACTTACAAGTGATTATTTCAACATTATTAAGTTGATATTTATTTGCGTACTGTTCCCATCATTATCAGTTCTGTAGGAATTCAGAGATTTATATCCGATCTCATTATTCCACCATATGATGCTCTGCAGATGAACAAGGAAAAAAAACTTTTGACATCTAAAAAACTGTAGGACTGAGTCAATTCGAATAATTTACAATACGAACGTTCGACCTTCAATTCAATGGAACATATGAAAATTCGGTCATACCAACTGACAGATTCTTGATAAACAAACCATATACTAAATCAGTTGCAATAACGCACTCAATTTTACATTATAATCAATATAATAGCTTCTCAAGTCTAAGGGTATCTCCAGCCATGATCTAACAAGATTTAAGAGATGAACATACTTCTTTCCCTGTTGGAAATTTCTGTTCCTTTTCATTTTTTTTCAATGAATAATTCACTTTTTGAATCATTGTAAGATTTCTGTCGCTTTTCAGTTGAATCTGCCTGAAACAAGCCTCCAACATGCAATTTTTCTCATTTAAAACAAAAGAAATTCTCCCTTTTCGTGAATTTTGCATTTAAATATTCAAATTCGGAAGATAATATTGGAATGTTAGGTTATTGACCGAATATTCGGATATCCAGCACAGCCCTAATAAACTGCCAAAACTAGGTATACTTAGCCCATTTTGTGGTTGAAATATTTTTCTTAACTCACCAAATATTCCCCTTTTCTCCCTCAAAAGTGGTTCATCCATTTATTTTTCAAAACTCTAATTTCTCTTTATTATTTTCAACAACAGGTATTCAACTAATATAACCCTTGAATGCGAACAATTTGAGAATAACTCTACTTTTGAAAGTAAACTTTCTGTACATAGACAAGAAAGCCGTTAGATAAACACATTTTGGCATTTTTTGTTCGGGTGGAAGCAGCAAATAGTAACCAAAAAGACACAGAAAAAAAAATCTTGAATTAATTCCAGAAAGAAAAAAAATGGAAAAGATGGCATCTATTTCATATTTGCATTTCGTAGCATTGGTTGGTACCATGTTCTTTATTACACTGTTGTCACTTTAATGTATTCAGCTGCCATTTTGACAGTAACCATGAGACAACTGGTACCCAGCAGTTATTTGGTGGTCCTAAACAGACTGGATCTGCACAGCCAAGCATCAACTGGTCTTGCACCTTGTCTTCTACTACTACTGTGTAAATGTGGTTGGTAGTAAGTAGAACAGTCGCCAGAGCTTTGAATTCATTCTTGGTAGTGCTCCACCAGTTCGTCTAGTTCCCCGTCTTCCAGCATCACCTCAGTGTTGAACTGTGCAGTGATGTCAGCCTCTTGTACATCGAGGCACACACTGTATTGTTGATCCATGCCCAAGTAGCAGTCACTCATGATATACAAAGCATAGATAACACGACCTGTGACAAAGCCAAAAAAAAAAGGTTTCAAAAGGAGACCCCTGATAACCTACTTCCGAGTGTGCAAGCGAGAAAGTCAGTTATGTAGCTCTTTCTTCTTGCTGAACATACAGATGGTCCAAGAGCTGAGCCCTGCATCTTGAAAGCTTACCTACGGTCTCTGGGGTGTAGAAAGCCAGCTGTACTACATTGCGTGAGCTGACGTAACCGATCCGCTTCAAGGCCAGCAGCTCTTTGCTCTCAAGGTCGCCCAGGACGATGAACCAACCCTCGTGTTTGGACTTGGGGAAGCGGGGGGCATGGCACTTGGTGTCATGCTGAGGTGAAGGAGACAAAAGATAAAGAACCTTGAAGAAAAAGAAACTGTGTACCGTAAGGGTGTAGTCTGGTTAATAAACTACCAAATTACCAAACCTTGAAAAAGGTTATAGTTTAGACTCCACTCCAGCTACCAGTGTAGCCTCTGCTCCAGCCTACCTGACGTTGTCTGTACAGTCTCCTTAGGTCAACCTGTAGCACATATTCCTGGTCGGCATGGACGGGGAGGTAGTCGCTGTCTTTTGGAACGCCAGCTTAGAAATGGACAAGGTAAAAAAGGATCAGAAAAGAAGCAGTGTTTGGAGACTGACTGGAGGAAGGGAAAGAAGACTTATGGGGGGTTGATGGCAAAAATAAGTTTGACAAATTTATACCGTGGATAAAAATGAATTATGTTTGCAACACTATATTTTTTCTTGAACAATCTTCTGAATTCCTTTCCCATTTGTTAAATCTGATTTATAATTTTGGGAATAAGGGAGGTAGTCCTAGGTGAATTTTGTTCCAGGTCTTCTCGAGAAGTTTTAATCAGGGCCCAGTTCCGACTGGTCTTACTGATGTACGTGGTTGGTAGGAGCCTGTCTTCCTCCTCTCCTCCGTCGGCCCACCAGCCACGGACGCTCAGCTTGGGTTCAATCACCGGCAGCCTCTGCAGAACATTCCATATCTGTGAGGGGGTGATACAGCGTGTTTAGGAAGAGGCAAGATAGGCAGGCAGACAGCCCAACAAACCCGTGGCCTGAGTCTTGGACAGACAACCCTACAAAAACCTGTGGCCTGACTTATAGACAGACAGCCTGACAGACCAGCAGACTGAAAAGGCAGTAACATATCAGACCCGTACAGCTTGCTATCAATTTTTTTCAAGACACTGCAAATTTGGGAGTGCAATATTTTACGATGTTGCATGACTCAGTAATACGTATCAGTCATTTTGTCACAAGCCCTAAGTGTCAAGTAAGTGGTGCTGACTAAATACAAGACTGGCCAACGCAGATTGAATTTGCCAGTTTTTATCTTCCATCCATTCAAACATTACCTGTAAACTCTTGTACGTTTTTAGTTAACACTGCAGACCACTTTCCAACAACAGACTCACATCTTCAAGGTGTCCATCGGAGACTTCTGGGGTCAACATCTTCTGCAGGATAGATCTATTTCCTCGACACACTGCAAGGAGCTCTGGCAAGCTTTGGATTGGGGCAGATCTCTTCCCTTTGGAAGGAGGTCTGTCAAATAAGGCAACAAGAAACCACAAATCAACTTTCAGAGTAAAAATGGATTCTGAGCAAGGATCATAAACATTGTGGTGGGGCCAAGGAGGGCACATCACCTGTACTTATTAGTTAACGGGAGCCAATGGTGCACAGTGTGCATGACCAGTTTTCAACTAAATGTGCACAAATCTGCCATATTGACACGGTGAATATCAAGAGTCTATGTGTGACAATATCTAGACTTAAAGATATACACTCGTGCATCTCACTTGCTGCAATCATACAAGCTGACAGTGCGTAAGACGTCCGAATTTTTATTGCTTACTTGAAACAGTGAAGGATGTTGTGCTCTACGTGCGGCAGGGTTAGCAAAGCGCTGTCATGCAGCCAACGTCCTTGCAGCGTCATCTGCACCAGGTTCATGATTCGCAGGGCTGTGGCCAGCCAGCCCTGATCAGCTGAAACATCAATCATTGCCTGCATACACAACAAAGAAATCCATTGAACTTTAAACAAAAACAATGCCCTTCAAGATAATGAACTACTAATCACAGACGCAGCTGCTAATGACACACACACAAATCCCGTAATCACAATAATGCTATCACTGGTCATCTGCAGTGGCCCCCAGTAATGGTGGTGAGTAGTGTGACCACTATTGTACATAGCTACTGTTTTGTGACAGTCGCCATTAAGGGGGCTATCGGGAATGTCCAGTGAAACATCACTATTTATCCATAAAGATTCAAAACATGAAACCTATAAACAAGAAAAGTATGTGAATCAGGTACATTTCGATTTTAACAGTCAAGTCTTAACCCCGACCTCAACGCCAGGATTCTTTTGACCGCGACTGCTGGGCTGCGGTATGCCCAGTATGTAAAGCCGTGTCCAGCAGCAGGCCCACATTGAACCAGCAGCTGCATGATGAATAGAATGTATGTGTGGTATGCACTAATCCTCACACAAAGCCACGGCTGTCGCCATTTACCAGTAATTAAGGGGTTAACAGTAACACCCAACACACACAGTGTTACCATTTTTCACTGACTGCGTACAGCTCCAGTGCCATCTTGGCACGTACTTGCATGATTCGTATGGACTGGTCCAGCACTGATTTCAGATCCGTGGCATAGTCGCTGGAGGGTAAGGGTTGCCTCTCATAGTGGGCCTGCAGCAGGAGGTGTGTCTTGGTGTGAGGGCTGTCGAAGGAGTGAGGGTTGACCTCTAATGGGAGCTTCTTAGCCAGGTCACTGCAGAAAAACAAGGAAAAGTGGGATTTATCGACGGAGAGTGAATGGCAGAAGGAAGATAAATCTCACATTTTGAATTTGAAAATAATGAGAATAGAATCAGTAGATTCAGTAGATTCTGACCTGTTGATTCCGTCTTCATTGTGTCTGACAGGAAGCATCTCATACTCATGGGCGTCCTAAAAAAAAATCAGTTGCGTTATTGTCTCTTCGATGACATTTCCACTAAACTTTAAACTTCTTCTTGGAGACTCAGAAAATGTCCTGAAGGAATCCTGAATAAAGATAGGCTTTAGTTGATAAAACCATGTCAGAAACGGTACAAGACAAAACATGGTGTTTGTTGCATGTGCATGAGAATATATGTTCAACTCTATCCGGTTTGTAAGTGACTTCATTATACACACGGACGCAACACAATTTGCAGGCTCCCATTGGACGATTGCTGAAGTTGCACGTTAACTTCCGGTTCCATGTAAACGGCGATCAATGCATATAACTCTATGTGCTGTGCATGTGCAGTGGACATGGTTTAAACTGAAGTGACGTCACACTTACAAACAGGATTCAAACAAGGATTGAGAAGGAAGGCTACATTCACCAAAAGGGAAGGTTTGTCGTGGAGCAATTCTTGGAATTCAAGAGGATAACGCCTTTATTTGAACAACTCACAGAGAGAATTGTGATGAGGTCAATCAAACTGGTGTCAGGCCCAAGAGTATCTCTGAACATGCGGACTGACTGGTGATGCAGGTAGTAGAAAGAGCAGATACGACCCAGGGTCAGGGGCTCGATGCTACGGTTATCCTGGGAAGAAGGACAAAAATAACGACACAGATTTCCCCTGACATTTTGAAAATATGGATGAGGAGGGCCTGTTGTTTAAACATGCTGGGACATTTCAAAGATTGTCCGAGCTGTGTTGAGAAAATCTGCACATATTTTCGGAACAGGCGTGAAAAAGTTTTAGAAAGTACACGACAACTGTCAGAGGTTTGTAAAAAAGCTTCCACAGTTCTGTTTATACAGCTCCTTTGAAACCGATCACAGCACCACAACATCATGTTTGTTAGTTAAACATACTGAAAACCACTGCCGGGGTTTACTGGCCGCTCACCTCGCCGATAGCCAGGCAGTAACAGTTCTCCAGTTCCAGCAGAGATCTCTCCACAAGGAAGGAGAGGTACTTGTTGATGCTGGTGTGGTCCGTCTCCTCCAACTTGTAGTAACTTCAAAAAAAGACGTTTTAGTATATCTTTATGCCATCCGGCAAAAATAACTGAGATCCAACAGAGTATTCTAAAACAGCAAGTTGACCCAGTAGAGCCAAAAATAGCCGGCAACATATCCGGACACAAAATGGCTTCACATTACAGCAGTGCACAGACAGGCTGCATGTGCTATTAAATAAGGATACCATTTTGTGTCCAGGTTTCCAAAACTCTCTTCGTCTGTGGCTAAGAGTTCATTTCTCTTCACGATCAAGTCACATGATAAGGCTTGATACCTAAGTAACTGCAAGTTCTATCCTGGAAGGTACCGCTACCTGGGATTCATGACAAGCCTTCGGAAGAAATATGTCCAGGTGATGTAGTCCATGGCGTCTTGCTTGGAGGAGATGGTACCGGCGACAATCTCTGCGTTGAGATGCTCAGCCAGCACGTCTAGCAAACTAAAACAGAGAAATGACCTCAAGGAGCGAATCCAAGAACATCCTTGATTGTGTACTTGTTTAATCTAAGCATTTATCAAGCCTAGATCTTATATCACCTGGCCACTTATAAGGATCTGATTTTGGAAGCAAATGAGCAGATTCAAAACAGTGGCTTGGAAGTAAATGATTTGAGGTGCCTGATAAAGAAAATCATGAAGCTATAACACGGAAATGCAGTTCGTTCTCGGAGTGGCAACGTTTTTAAAACCACTGTCAAACTCTGGGAGTTCATCAATTAGTCAGGTACCAGTGAATCCACCTACTTGGACTCGACGGGGAATGGCTCGTACAGGAACTTCTTGTAGAAGTGCTTCTTGATGTCCTGGACGAAGATGACGGCCGTGCCTTGGTCGTCAAACTGGGGTCGCCCAGCTCTGCCCATCATCTGCAGAACATCTGGGGAACAACTGAACTGTTAGTAAATCCCGGCGTTGAATCTGGTTTCATTGTAAGTCATCAAGAGTCACTCATAACTTGTTTAGTCTCAAGTCCCATCATGAGCGATTCGAATGAACTTTGACCACGGCAAAAGGGAGACACACCTGTGATGGGGAAGTCGACGTATCGCTTGGTTTTGCCATCAAAGAACTCTGTCCCCTTGATCACCACAAGATGGGCGGGAAAGTTGACTCCCCAAGCCAGGGTGCTGGTGGCTATCAAAACCTGCACAAGACAAAGGAGGTTTGGGCTAGGAAGATAAGTCAATTTGACGACAATACAAGCAGAAAGGACTCAGGTTTATACAACTTGTCAAAATCAAGGAGCAAATATAAAGACCACCATACCTGTATCTTCTGGTTGACAAAGAGCTCCTCCACAGTCCTACGATCTCTCTCGTGGAGGCCAGCGTGGTGCATACCTATACCGAAGGCTAGACACAACTTGAGGTTGGTGTCCTTGATGCCACTGATGATGTTCTCAATCTAAACAGCAAGGAAGAGGGTGATAAGGTCACGCATCACACAAACGAGACGCCACTAAACAGAAAATCCTGCTCGGCAAAATTCGGTGTAATTGAATCAGTTGAGAACCACTTGAATGCACGATACAATGTTTGTTATTTGGCTGGTAACCTGATTTTTCAGGGCTGATCCAATTTCTGGGCGGGTTATCTGATACATCGACCGTGTGAGGTGGAACCTGGACAGTCTTGGCAAGATTTCTGCTAATTCGGCAACTTGAATACCATTCTACTTTACCGCGTCTTGCATATGTAAAGAAGAAACCTCTGTACTTGTGAGAATCACAAAATTTCGTCACAGGTGGACAGCTGATTTTTGCTATTTTTATTTCCCTGAAACTTAAAAAACTGACCAATGACATGAGCACAAGGTACGTGAATATGTATTAGATGATGAATAATAATGAGCTTCACCTCCGCTTCTTCGATGTGAAGCCACTGCTTGGGGTTGTCCTCTGCAGCAAGGAATGCGATCAGGTCAAGAGCTGTCAGTCGGGTCTGTCGTCTTGAAGAGACGAAGATCAGAGTAGGCTTGGTAGGAGAGTGGGTTCGTATTGCTGCACAGGAAGATGAAAAATAACTGCTGCAGTTTTGGACTCGACACAACCGACTGCTAAGTTTTTGTGGGCCAAACCTTAAACATTATTTCTGCATTACTTCGTACAGGCTTAGCAATAATCTTTAAGTCAAGATAAACGACAGGCAGCAATGCTTCTTTTCTTCTCATACAGCTGGTTGACCAAGACAGCTTGACAATAATCACCTCATCTGCAGTATACCACAGTAAAGGACTCACTCTGAACTGATACTCCTAGATTTGCCAAAGCTAAGACAATGTCGATATTGCTCAACACTCCCCCCTCCCCAATGAGTGGTCTCGTATAGCACACCTTGGAATGTGGGCTTATTCATGGTGGCCATCCGTGGGCAGTAATGTTTCCCCGGAAAGCCCTGAATGTGGACCTCTAGTGGCACAGGACGCACTGACGGACGGAAGTTGAAGAGGCCGTTCTGTTTATCATAGAGGAAAACAATTGAAATTATTCAAATAATTAAAATTATTCATCACTTTTTGAAACAGCAAGTCTACTGTGCGTGGATTTAATACAAGAAAAATTATAAATGATAGCTGCTTTCCACGACGAATTTATCACATTCTCTGGCTGAAGTTCAAATATTTAAATATCTGACAATTATCAAAAGTGTTGCCTTCTTTTGTATTCCACTGCAACTCATTTCTGATTGTTAAAAAACTAAAAAGTACTGAACATTCAGTAATCAAGTAAATATATGAAATATTGAAATACAGTATACAGAACTGCCTTACTCAGAATTGGACAATTACAAACCTGTTTGATTCCCAGCCAGTCTGCCAGGTCTCTAGCATTAGCAAGCGCTGTGGACAAGCCGATTACTCGTAGGGGTTTCTCTGTGTGAGACGAGATGAAGTTGGTCCTGGAGACGATGACCTCTAGGACAGGACCACGCTCATCCCCTGGGGAAATGAGCCAAAGTGGGCAGTGGACGAGTGAAATGAAAGACTGTAAATCTGACAGTATTGCAACAAATGAAGGTTTGCTGCTAAATGACGCAGAAATTCCAGCAGTGTTACAGGTTTGAGTCGCCAGTCCTAGGATATAAAAGGCACCTCCCCCTACAAAGTAACTTACCCAACAAGTGGATCTCGTCAATCACCAATAACGACACGGCCTTGACATATTTTCTGGTCTGCCAGCTCCGACTGACACCATCCCATTTCTCCGGGGTGGTGACGATTACATCTGCACCGCCGATGGCCTTGATGTCTGGCATCACGTCTCCTGTCAGTTCAATGACACTGTAATGTGGAAAAGTGCAGATCGTCAGCCATTTCAACTTTCCTAACCCTCCGTTAACCCTAACCCTCCTCAATCCTCCAACAGGTGAAGGATTCAGGAGGGTTAGGGTTAAGCAAAGACCCATTTTATTTAGCACGACTGATTAGCAGCCAAAACATGGTGTGACACATACTACTTATGACCTGACTTTCAAATATTTTTGTGAAGCAACAGTTTTAATTTTACAGGCTCTGTCAGTTAGACCAAATTTAAACTTGATTTCAAATTCCCTGCAAATACAAATTAAGATCAAATTCTAGTCTGACATCACTGGAACATTAATTTCATCCAAACTTTACACTTTAAACAGACTCCTCCTTTTTTCATGATGAGAAGTAAAACATTAAAGTGCAATAGAATATTACTTCTTGCCCAATTTCTGCTGAAGTCGAACCTTCCAGTCATCAATTCTCTCTCTGACAAGAGCCTTCAATGGAGCAATGTAGACCACCTATCAGAGAAAAAGAATGGATTCGTCAAATAGTGCCATTCTTTATTGATGAGTACACCTCATCATTTTGAATCAAATATCATCCTGAATCATTCTGCATTGATTCTGTATTATTCTACACCACTCTGTGCCAATCTGTATCATCCTGTGCCACTCTGTATCATTCTGTATCATTCTGTGCCACTCTGTGTCATTCTGTGCCATTCTGTGTCATTCTGTGTCCTTCTGTGTCATTCTGTGTCCTTCTGTGTCATTCTGTATCATTCTGTATCATTCTGTGCCACTCTGTGCCAATCTGTATCATTCTGTGCCACTCTGTATCATTCTGTCATTCCGTGTCATTCTGTGCCACTCTGTATCATTGTGTGCCACTCTGTGCCATTCTGTGCCACTCTGTATCATTCCGTGCCATTCTGTACCACTCTGTATCATTCCGTGCCATTCTGTATCATTGTGTGCCACTCTGTGCCATTCTGTATCATTGTGTGCCACTCTGTGCCATTCTGTATCATTGTGTGCCACTCTGTGCCATTCTGTATCATTGTGTGCCACTCTGTGCCACTCTGTATCATTCTGTGCCAATCTGTGTCATTCTGTGCCACTCTGTATCATTCTGTGCCATTCTAAGTCATTGTGTATCATTGTGTGTCAGTCTGTAGCATTCTGTGCCACTCTGTGTCATTCTGTGCCACTCTGTATCATTCTGTGCAGTTTTGTGTCATTCTGTGCCCCTCTGTATCATTCTGTGCCATTCTGTATCATTCTGTGCTACTCTGTGTCATTCTGTGCCACTCTGTGTCATTCTGTGCCATTCTGTATCATTCTGTGCCACTCTGTATCATTCTGTGCCACTCTGTGTCATTCTGTGCCATTCTGTATCATTCTGTGCCACTCTGTATCATTCTGTGCTACTCTGTATCATTCTGTGCCACTCTGTTTCATTCTGTGCCACTCTGTATCATTCTGTGTCATTCTGTGCCATTCTGTGTCATTCTGTATCATTCTGTGCTACTCTGTATCATTCTGTGCCACTCTGTGTCATTCTGTGTCATTATGTTTCATTTTTTACCATTTTATATAATTTTGTACCATTCTCCATCATTTAGTAGAATGCTGCAGTATTTCACATCATTTTCAACCATTCATGTCAGTTACCTTCATGCCTGGCTGTTCATTGAAGACTCTAAACATGGCAATTTCAGCCGCTATGGTCTTGCCTGAGCCAGTTGGAGCTCCAAGAAGGACATTTTGGTTTGTGTGATACAGAGTATGGAATATCTGGGTCTGGAAAAATGAAGGACAGCAGCATCAAAATAATGAAACAAAATCAAAATGCTCAGAGAAAACCAGAGCCACAAGTAAAACCAGAAACAAACTTGCTGTGATGATAAAGTGTAGCTTACCTGAATAGGGTTGAAGTGGGTAAAACTGTAAAGGGTCTCGTATTCTGGCCTGCCTAGCGCAGTGATGGGCAACGGTATTAGATCAAGAAGAGCTGGAATTCAAGACGGAAATTGAAAAAATTACAATTATTTTCAAATTCAACTTGACTTGTTCTCACAGTAAGCCTCCTGTGCAGAATTTGACCTACGCATGTTCATCAAAAACTGTGTTCATGTCCTGAACTACAATTCAAGGCAGGGTTAGGGTAAGGGTTAGAGGTGTGCTCTAGGTCCGTAAACCCAATCTTCAGCTCAGCAAGACGCCGAGTCGTAGTCTGATTTTTAGTCTTCATCTTACATGTGTGAGGCGGGTGTCTCTCTGGCAGGATGAGATGCTGGAAGGAGATGGGAAAGATGGTCTCGGATCCCAGCCAGCGATCCGACATGGCCTTGATGTAATACTGGCTGGGCAAAGGCTCAAAGATTGGGATGGTGAACACTAGACCTTGAGGCTCTCGGGACAAAACCTGGGTAGTGGAGAAACCAACGGGAAGCCATCCAATGTAAAGTTTCCTGAAAACTAATTAGCATGGGGTTGAGTTTGACTGTCGAGTACATGTACAGATTTCGCTGTCATAACGATGTATGTTCACAGTACTGCGCTCAGTCTTGTCCAACAGTTTGCTAAAACATGCACAAGCCTTATTCGGGTGGAACTTCAGAGCAAAATATGTATCCTTCGTAAGTGATACTAAACTTCTGTTTCCAAGTTTAGGCACCGGCGGCGGAATGATTTTTGAAGTGGGGAGTATGTAACAATGGTGGTAAACATATATGAGAAAATGTCAGCCATTTTGAGAGACACCTGTTTCTTATGGAGAAGGAAGTACTCCGAGTGGTAGATGTGATTGTTGTCAGGGTCCTCCACCCAGATCCACCAGGACTCTGAGGCCGTGCCGTGGACACGGTCACTCCACCGGAAGGCCGGGGTGATGGTCAGTCGGACACGCAGGATGGTGCGTGTGATTGGCTGAATGGTGGCCTCAAGCTCAATGCAAGGCAGCTGGTTGACGCATTGCTTGACCTTGTCGCCCATGGCCACATGATGGATGAGGTGACCTTTCAGAAAAAACAGAAGGAAGACAAGAACAAAATTTGGATGAAATTTTTTTAATTGTAATCAGGGTACATGAAAATTGCTCTTGGCCGATGCGAGTGTGATACATGTCACGACTGCAGCTTTGAATTTCCTGACAAAGCCACAAAAATAGGTCAGTAAATCTCTCACCAATCTCGGAGGCACGCATCTCCCGCAGCTTGTCGATGGTCAGCTTGCGGTTCTCGAGCTTGCGTTGAACCTCTTGAGACAGCTGAGGGAACTGACGCAGGGGACTCTCAAAGGACCAGAGGCGGCGGTCCACCATCTTGGACAGGGTCAAGAGCTGAGAGGCCATCAGGGGCCAGCCCTTGCGCAGCGTGATCTCAAAGAGGGCTCGAATGATGCGGGCTGAATTCTGTTCCGGTGTTGTACAAAAGCTGGATGAGTTTCACATCATGTTAACACTATGTTTTTGCCTTTCACTAATGTGGTGTTATTGACACTGCATGCACGCTCAAAGTTTTCCAAGATCATTGAACTTTGACCATATGACCTCTGACAATGCTTGAATATAATTTAAATACTCAGATACACACAAACAGGCTGTGTTCCACATCAAGATATATTTAACAGCAAAAGCCAATTACAAACACATCGCGGATACTGACCGCTATGAAAAATTGGACTTCAGTCTGCAACAGATCTCTGCAGAGTCACAATGTGGCTAAGGCTGTGTCTCCCTCAACTTGCTGATGATGCTACAGGTAAACACAGTTTCTCTGGAAAGTGGTAAGCAGCCTGTAGCCAGTGGCTTCCATAAATGCACGCATTATTTTCAGCCCTAGCCACAACTTTTGACACAGGGCTATCTTCATATGTTCTTGCAACTGGCTAAATGGCCCTGCACTGCGAGCCATGTCTTACCTGGGCCACGTAGGCCAGATCCGACACTAGGGAGAAGCTATCCACAAATCCTCGCGAGATGTAGGTCTGCAGGAGGATGTTGACCTTACCGTGGGCGTTCTCAACCCCTCCCACTGCGGGCATACAGCAACTCCCATCTGAATGGTGGGATTCCAGCTCCTTGATTTCATCCTCACGAACCTGAGATCAGCCGTTTGACAACCAGAGATGATACATGAATTCTTACAAACAATCTCAGATGTGTCCACTTCAAGTGGGAGACTGCTGACTTAGAGCTAGCCAGGACAGTGATGGTTTGAAGTTCCTTTTAGGTCAATTTTTTTCCAAACAAAGTGAAGTAACAGTGACATTGGACAGTTTCCCCAGATATTTTGTTTGTGTCTGTAAATACGTTTGAAAGTTTAGCCTGTTTCTTAATGGCTCTGCACATGAACCATTGAAGGCGCACTTCAGGTTCATCACCAAATGTGACCCGCTCCGTAGAAGTGAGGCATAACATTGAATTGAATTTGACAGACTAAACCAAGCTTTCTGTGGATGTATCACTCATTTCGGCATCCTGATCAAAATGGATATTGTGAGGTTGAAAAGCGTTCAGCACTTCAGTTGATTTCCAGAGCGTAAGATTCAGTAAAAGGCTTGTAATTTAAAATTGGTGACTTACAACCCATTATTCGCAGAGCACGGCACAAATGTGAGCAGGGGGATTGGGCTTATCGGGCTAGAGAAAAAAAGTGTTCCATTCAAGATTATTCCTCATCCAAGCATGAAAGAAATCTGTCTAGGAAGAAAAATTCATGGAAGCTGACCTTAATCTGTTGGAATTCCTGTGCCTGAGAGACCATGCTGAAGACGCCTGATTCCGTCATCAGCGGTTTCAGGTGTTGATTGAAGGTCTCGATGGTGGCGTACTTGATGTAGAAATGGCTGGCAATGCGGCCCAGGTCTGTGGAGTGGAAGTCACCCGCAGCCTGGTTGAAACGGATCATTTGGGCCTTGTCCAGTGCCCGGCCGGCCTTGACAATAAGCTCCTTGCGGTAGATCTCAAGATTAGGGTCATTCTGATGGCAGAAAATATTTGATTCAAAAATCAGCAAATGGGTTTAATCATACATGCCTTACAACATCATAAGAAACCGTTTGTTCCTGGCTCCCTGTCATATATTGCCATATGTAGACTATGGGTTACCAGTGAAGTGACACTCTCAGTAGGTTAGCCCTGGATAGCCAACTACGCCAGTCCATCCCTCGTCAACTAGTACGTTTCTCTAAGTGAAATAAACTACCATAATTCTTTATCAAATATTCTCAGCATGACAGCACAGTCAGTGTACAGGTAGATTTGTTTAGTTATTGATGAGCTGTGCAGGACATTACAGTACATAGGATCTCACCCTGTCCCAGAATTTCAATCAAAATAATGTGCAATAAGATTGGCTGAAAGAGGGTATTTAAAATTTTCTTCAATGCGATCCCTTTTTTAAGCATGTGTTTATCTTTCAACAAATTCTGAACGTATCAAGTTATTAAATGGGTCTAGTTTGTTCAGTGTGTTAGTCCAATATCGATGGTATCTGGTTTCCATGGTAACTCCAACCTCCTTGCTCTTGTAGTTGATGCCATAGGCTAGTGGGTTCAGATGCATCCTGACATAGAGGTAGGTGTAGCTCAGCCATCGCACGGCCTCCTCCACATTGCTGACGGTGCCGAGAGCAATCTGGAAACCAAACAAGAAGTCAATGCCAGTCGATCCTTTCTGCTCTAACGATCTAAAAAATCTAAATTACTTTGCATTTACAGGTATTTGAACCTGTAAATGCAAAATGATCAATTGCCATCCCCAACTTTTAACATTGATGGCTTTGCATAATTAGCACACTTATGGAAGTAACAGTTCAAGACTAGAATTTGGAGGGGGAAGAAGGAACTTTAGAACAATGACCAAAATTCAGGAACTTCTCCAAAAACGCCATCAACAGCAAAGGTACTTCTGGTTAATGCTTTACTGAGATCAGCATTTAAACTAACTTCTTTCAGATAAGTTGCAGCGGACTTGGCATTAATCTCAAAATCTTTATTTCGGCATTGATATCATTCCAAAGAGTACACCTTAATAGTGGAAGGCAATATCCTTCAGGTCCCATATCCCCTCTCCTATTCTCCCCCCCACCCCAACAAAATTGCGGGAAGCCTCGGTATTTATCATACTCACCTCCGCATTGAGATTGTCCTCCAGGCTCTCAATGAACTGGCTCTCAATGGGGTTCTGTCTGGTCATCAGCGACAGGTAGTGGGTCAGCTTGTCATGGCTGGTGATAATGATGCCCTCCCCGTGGTCATCATACTGCGGCCGGCCGGCCCGGCCGAAGATCTGCATGACGTCCAGGATGCCTAGGTCTCGGAACGCACCCTTGTTGGCATCATACAGTTGGGTGCCCTGCTCATATGACATAAAACAGTGTGAGAGTGGTGCTAGGAGGGTGGTACCAGTCTAACTGTCACCACTACTTCAGGTATTATATCAAATTTTTGCTTATTTGCAATATCTTATTCTTTTAATAAAGTGTAAAAATGTAGAAAAACCTGCAAGTTTGAAGCTTTAAAAATTGGAAGGGGGTACAAAATTCCTGAAATCTGGGAAATCTGGAGAAATCACACAATGGTTTGATTCTTGCATTTTTGCTATTTATTAGGGGCCAAACTCCCTGGAAGCTTCCCCAACGCCACTTTAAATCTGCTTGCAATGCCCCCTGCACCTCATACCTTGATAATGACGGCATGAGCCGGCAGGTTGACACCCCAGGCTAGCGTAGCCGTGCACACCAGCACCCTGATGTGACCCTCTCGGAAGCACCTCTCCACCAGGGTACGGTCCTGCCTCAGCATGCCAGCATGATGGATGGAGAAGCCGTCAGGGAACAGCTCTCTCAGCTGCTTGTTGCGAGATTTGGAAACCTGGAGGAAGTGAGATCACGAAAAAGAAACCAAAAAATGGTAAAAATGACTGAGGCCAAAAGAGTAGGATGTTAAACTCTTGAGGTAAGCAAAAAATTGAGTGATAGGATGACAGGAAAGGTATTTGCTTGGAGAGGCAAAAACTGCAAAATTTCAACACAGGATATAATGGATAAAGAAAACAACAGTAAAAGGGGTGTAAATATATGCAGAATTCTGGAAGCTGGAGGTAACAGATTCAAAAATTTTCTTTTGAAGACACGCACTTACTTGAGGCAAAGCCACAGAATAACGTTTTGTTCCCCAAAAATAAAAGTTCCAGACCAGGTTTAACAATAGGGTGCTCTGTACCTAGACCAGTTTTTACTCAAAGTACATTTTTATCACAATAATTTGTAAGCCACCTTTCTCAACGATTTACAGAATGGCTCTTTCTGCACCAACCTGCTTTTCCGCACTTCCAAAAGCCGAAGTCTGGTCCGGCCGGAACATCAGACTGTCTCCCTGTGCCTTGGCGATGTCGCGGAGTGACTGCGCTGTGGTGACGGTGGCATTGCGAGCGTGTACAAACACCATGACCTTGCAAAATTTAATGAAAAATTGCATGTGCTCTTAACGTACTGTGCAAAAGTTTTTTCTGGGTTTACAAATATAATAGCTTAGATTAAATGAGTCCACAGCATTTGACTTTTTGACTTCATTGATTCACTATTGACTCATACACTTAGCCATTCAAAATTGCCATTCATGCATCACAGCATCTAGGTTGGGTCTGAGTCAAACAGACCTAAAAAGTAAAAATTAAATCAGGCTAGGAATGTGCTGCAAAAATGTATCAAAATCTTGTCGCAGACAGCACGCATTAAATGACGGATGTGAAAGTGATTCATTAACAACTGTGAGATGCAACTCCTTGATAGCTGCTATGGAAATGTTTACTTTCCTGTCCATGTACATGACAAAAGGCAAGCTCCCCTAAACAAAACATTTCCTTTTAACGTAGGTCGGAACTCGCAGAAATTGTGTGGGAGAATCTCCAGAAGTCATCCTCTGAGTAGCACAAATATAGGCAGGATGAGAGAGATCAGCTCATACGTAAAAAGCACCTGTTAGGGAGTGCCTTCAGTTCCTTATCACTGTAGAAATCAAGCCAGCATCTTTGATGGTTTCCAATGTGGAGGAAGTCACCACATCACACCAGCAGTCAACAGCAAGCCAAAAGAACAACATGGGAGTCAGACAATGACCTTTTTTGTGCATTTATTTATTTATTTAACCATCTTTAAAGAGGGTAGCCCAGGGGTGCTTGGACTGTCCTCCTGCAAGGAATGTGGAATCTATTGAGTCTTCTTTGGCTACATCAGTATACCTGAAATCAACGAGGCATACCTCACCTTGATGACTGTTTCTCAAGGGCTATTTCTTGCAGACTACTCTCAAGTTTAGCATCCCTCAAGGTGGGGTTTAGAGGTGAAAAAAAACACACCGGAGTCAGCGGAAAACAGAAAGGGGAACAACAGGAAAAGAAATAAAGACATTCTGGTCTGTCTTGGACTTTATTTTGTGTGAAGTGAGCTGTGATAAACTGGAGACAAACAGATAGACTAGTGTGTATCAAGACATGATTGTATGTAAGTGCCATGCCTTGAGTAAAATCGCAATCAATGGCTCGATCGTTTTTTTTTTCAAGGGTTGTGAAAATTTCCGGCTACGTTAATACCCTGCTTTTAATTTAAAATGAAGACAAGTTCATATCTTTGACACAGGGCATTGTCAACAGGGTGCTTTCTTTTGGAAATACTGTAGATTCTGGCTGCATGTCAAGTCCTGAATCTAATTAATATGAAGGAGAGAATTGGCACTGATTAATCTGTTTAGATCTAATAAAGAAATTTTGGCAGTCGAATCTGAGTCCAACAATAATATAGAGCAGAAAATTACATCAGGCAAATTGACGTGCTCGGGTAAAGTGAGCAAAAAGCTCATTAAAAATGACATACATTAATTGACAGATGGGAAACTAATCCACCAACCGAGAGATGGCGCTTAAACAAACTTCACTGTCTCATCAAAGCGTCGTGTAATTTCCTGAGTTGAAATCTGGCACGCTCCACTTGATGAAGCTTTTCTTCTTCTGTTTTAACGTGGACTGGGACTCAGAAATTGCAAGGGAGAATATCCGTTGCCACAATCTCCTAAAAAGGATGCAGCGAGTAGTGAGCATTACATCTACGCTGAGAGAGAGGCTTGCAAAGACAAACAAGACTCCAGAGGGAGCTGTCAGACTACATTATCTCACTGTGGAAATTGAGCCAATAGCTTTAACAATTGTGGCGTGAAAGAAAAAACTAAGAATCACGACACGCTTAACCCAAAGAGCAGAGAGCAGTCAGTAACAAACTAAAAACCTAGAATATGGAAAATGAGGTTCTCTCATGCGAGTGCACTGTGATTGTTAGTTACAATTTACAATTAACGACTGAATTTGAGTATATGAACATAGTACAGCATTCAAGCACCTGTCAAAAAACAGAAAAGAAAACTGGACAAGATGTTTTCACCAGGAGTTTGAACTTTGCCGCTGTGACTGAACTCTACAAGTATGACTACTGCAGACAGGCCTGAATTCATCAGTGAGGAGGAGTCAGCTCTCAGGGGGCACCATCCATTCCTGATTTTTACCCTGATTCTCCAGGCTCTGACCATCGTCTTGTTGGCGGTCTTGAATCTCTTGGGCCTTCTTGTGCTTCGTCGTGCCAGCAGGGCGCAAGAAACCAACTACACATACCTGGCCTCACTGACTGTTTCAGATCTCTTTGTAGGGATTCTGAATGGCACGATGAACCTGACGCAGACTGCTGCTCACGGGTGGGTGCTGGGGGATTTTGCATGTGCGTATCTTTCGGGAATCGCGGCACCCACGTTTTACATGATGAGCATCTGCTCGTTACTTCTCTTGACTGTCGACCGCTTCATCGCAATCGTCTGTCCGCTGCGATATCGCAGTCTGATGACACTGCAAAGGTCAAGGGTCATTGTGACCTCTGCCTGGATAACCTTTTGTGTTGTGAACGTAATTTTGTTTGGAATATGCTCAACGTCAGCAATTTCAGAGCAGACTGGTCTCTGTGAATATGACGTGCCCCACATTTTCGAGTATGTGACAGCTTTCACTGTTACGGTCACACTCCCGCTGATCTTGGTGCTATACTTGTACATTCTTCGAGTTGCTCGGCACCATGCCCGACGTATCGCTGCCCACAATCAAATCGGAAACGTTCAGGAGGGGCGGAGCCCCCAGCAGCCAATCAGCACCAAGTCTGCTACAACGGTGTTCATCATCACCACTACCCTGTGTCTCTGCTGGATGCCAGGTCTCGTGTTACACCTGCTCAGACTGATTGGGGTTCAACCGGGGTCTGGAATCACGACCATCGTGTACACCATCTTCTTAAGCAACGGGTGGCTCAACGTTGTTATCTATTACTGGCGGAACAGGGAGCTTCGTCAAGTGTTCCACAACCTCCTGCATTCTAGCTGTGGCTGAAATCTTGGACTAATTAACTAATGTAATTTGATTGGTCAACAGCTGTCACATGCAAATATTCTAAACTCTGCCATCACTATTGCTTACAAACAGTTAGATGATAGTTAAAAAATTTGTAACAAATGAAACATTTGTTTACTGATCTCACTTGTAATTCATTCAGAATCTTAAAGAAAACAATTACTAATGTAACTGAACACAGTGAAATTGGCTCAGTCAAGGTGAATTTTCTAAGAAGTGTGGATAATGTTATTTTTATAAAGGTTGGGGGGGGCAAATTACATGTACAATGGGACAACCCACCTGGTGACCTTCGTTGATCATCTCTCGAGCTTTCTCATAGCATACATAGTCCATGTCTTGTCTTTGCTGGAAGACGTTCGTGGCCTTGATGCCAATGAACGTCTGGCCCAAGGGCACAGGGCGGAACCGTCCATCAAAAAAGAAGAGGCCTACATAGGGGTTGACGTTCAGGAAACGTGACACGTCGATGTAGTTGGGTAAGGTGGCAGACAGGCCAACGATACGGATCATGCTTTGTGAAGACTCGACCTTGGGCAAAACGATCAAAACGGATATCTGGATCAGCAAATTCTCATGCAAAGTTAAAACTGGCAGGGTACCAGTCACAAGCAACACACACATCAGAAATTTTCAGATGGTAGACAGTTTTCGCTGAGCTAACTAAATTTCTAAGCTAACCAGCCCTATGACAGTGGCCCCTAGGCTGTTGAGAGGCCTAACATATTTAACCCTGAAATGCCAACAGCTTTGACCGCTCCACAGAACTCAAGTCAATTTTGAAGTTAGCAATCTGCTAACTCATAACCAGACCCCTCCTTCCATACCTGTCTCAGTGTCCGAGCCACCAGGCTTTCAATGACAGCGCCTCTGTCCTCATGAAGCAGGTGCACCTCGTCAATAATCAGAAGCTTCACCAGCTGCGTCAGGGCAATGTCTCCAGTGCTCTTCCTGGTCACCACGTCCCACTTCTCTGGTGTCGTTACAAGCATCTAGAGGGGTTTGCCAACGACGATATCAAGAAAAATGAAAGCCTCAAATTGAGGTCAGAGAATACAGAAGGCAAGTCAGCTTAACTCCCGCAAGAGGTCACACAGCAAACTTGATCAAACTATTTGCTGTTGAATGCATTGTCATGGCAACATTTCAAATACTCAGCACAATAGGAAACTGCATCGTGGCAGGTTATTAGCACACTAGCAAGAGTCTCTATGGTAAATCAGTTTTGCAGAATAAAAAGCAAAAATAAGCACTAAAAAGGTGGGTTTCCTTACGCAGATATGCAAATTTTTCTTTCGTTGCAATTTATAAACAAACATACAAATATGCTCTGCAACAGAATTTGTGTGCCAGTCACTACAGCGATGTGCTGGTGACTTTGAGTTGAGGTCATAGTTACGGACTGCGACTTGACCGATTACCTGTGTTTTGGCAATCTCTGACTTTGTGAGCTGCATGTCGCCTGTCAGCTCCTTCACAGCGATACCAAGGGGGGCCAGCCGACCCCCAAAGTTCCTGACCATTTCTGCTGCCAGGGCTTTCATTGGGGCTACGTAGATGATCTGACCAAGCAACAAGCAAAACAAAAAACCAGTCAGAGAGGATAAATTTCAATCATCCTGGATAGAAGATGCACTGGAATAACACTGACGTTGAAACCAACTGATATTTTCTGTCACTTGACAACACAATTCCAAATAGGAAGACTGTAACTTATGAAGACAAAAAATGTGAATTAGACTTTCAAGACAAATCCTCAGCAAGGTCTTTCTTCAGAAATCACTCAGTTTTTCCGTAACTACGAACTAAAAAATTAGGCGTTTTTCTTGTACCGATGACATATAAAAGCAAAGGATGCAAGACTCTCAAACAAGGTCTGTCTGCCCGTCTGGAGCTGTAAGCCGGGTCTGGTTCCCCACCTTAAACTCATCCTTCTTGATGACTCCCTGGTCGAGGTGCTGCTTTAGTTCATGCAAGATAGTCAGCATGGCTATGTTGGTCTTTCCTGCCCCGGTGGGCGCACAAATCAAGAGGTTGTCGTTGCTGTGGTAGGCTGTGTCAAAGACCACGGACTGGATGCAGTTGAGACGGTGCGTCTCACGGAAGGCGGTCTGACCAATCTTGGATGGTGACAAAGACAGAAGTCAGTGTAAGGATGGAGGGAAAACAGGGCAAGCTCCAATCACACACATGGTCAGTGGAACACCTTGGACAAACCCATTGAAATGCATTATTGTCAGTGAGCTACGGGCACCTAGATACACGATCAGCAAGAAACTTGCAGGACACTGCATCACCCTGCACCACCCTGCATCACCCCGCATCATCCTGCATCACCCCGCATCATCCTGCATCACCCCGCATCATCCTGCATCACCCCGCATCATCCTGCATCACCCCGCATCATCCTGCATCACCCCGCATCATCCTGCATCACTCCGCATCACCCAGCATCACTCCGCATCACTCTGCATCACCCAGCATTAACCCGCATCATCCTGCATCACCCCGCATCATCCTGCATCACCCCGTAGCACCCCGCATCACCCCTACCATCTCTTCCCTTTCACATGGTCTTGATTTCAGAGGCAACTGCACCCTTCCAATGTTATTCATGTCTTTTGGTGGAGGGCATTCTACAATATTTATCCTGAACACAAAACTGGAGACTACAGTTCTCGACCACCATTTAAACTAGAGCGCTGTTTGACACCGGCAGACTGCTACGAACTCACTTCGTCCAGGTCTGAGATGGCCACGCGGTGCTGTCCCACAGAGGTTGGGGCAGCTTGGGACGGTGGTATTGTCACTTCCTCATACATCTTGATGTTCTTCCGCTCAAATCCTTCGGGTAACATCACCTTTATTTGAGGCATAAAAGAGACGTATCTATTGGTTGATTCACAAACAGTTTGGGGACTTGCAAGGGAAGGTTTTAAAGACCGAAACTCAAATAATGACAACATTACTGCTAAACTGTACAAAAGGCAGTCAAGGTTGTAAGATAAAAACTTGTTCACAAAAGCTTCTTTGACTTTATGCATTTTTAGAGTTTTGGGAAAAAAGGACTGACAGAAACACATCAAACTGTATTTTTGTAAGCTTTGCTATTTAGTTTGACCACAAATAGTCCAGTACATCAGAATATTTGACAAATAAAAAGGAGTAAGTCCCATCCAAAACTCTGCAGGCCTTGATCAAAGTTTCCAGAAAAGGCCAAACATTGCAACATTGGTCACAATTGTTGTCATCGCTTTTGAGAATAAAAATTACTCGGCTGTATTTGTCTCTGTGTGGTTTGTTTGTCCATCTGGGTAGATTCTAATGTGAGAACATACCTTCGCTGCTCCTGCAAATGCTGATGTTTTCTGGGCTTCGGCCAGGGCGTCATATACATTGGGATAGGCAGCCTTTGGGGCACCCGACGTCCGCTTGGTTAGTATAGGCGCCACGCTGGCGTTCATTAATGCACGCTCCCTGAGATTTCAAAACAAAAATTGTCGACTAATTGGACTATCAACCTGTTTGCAGAACTTTAATTAAAGTTACAGGATTCTTAGTTGAGACCCTAGCTTGTGGAGCCATCAATAATTAGTAAGCTAGCTTGCTTTTTAAGTATGCTCATCTTGTAGATTGCCTTGCTTGATTTCAGTTTGCTATTTGTTTCAATATTTTTTACCACAAATAGTCCTGGACAACGCTTTGAAAAAGATTCCACTTCCAACATTTACCTCTGCATCCTGAGGTACTGTGGGTCAAAGAAAGGTTCATTGCTGATCCCCTTCCCTGGGGCACTGTTTCCCCTAGCCTCCTGTCTGGCTATTCTCTTCTCTTCCTTCCTTAGCTGTTTGTTCAGCTCCTTCTCTTGCTCTGACTGGAAACGTGAAAAAAAAGAGAAAACGAAACTGCAATATTCCCGGCAGTCCGTGAATTTTTTTCCAGATGGTAGAAAGTTCGGATAATTGTTCGTTGTACTGTTATCATTTTGTTGAAAAGAGAAAAACATGAAAGAAGAAACAAAACAACAAATTTGGTCAGGTGTTTCGTTTTATTAATTTTATTGGCCACCGACAGTACTAAATGTGTCAAAATCTAGCACCAAATTTTGCAGCATTTAGTAAGGCGAAGCTGCAAAAACAGTTTTCAGAATGATTTGGATATTTCCCCATTACCTGAATGATCACCTGACTTCCGTAAACATTCCTGGCCTGACGTTCTTTCTTGCCCTCTGAAAAGAAATCAGAAAAACAAGATGATTAACACTGTACACTTTTTGAAATGATTTCTGTCATGGAATTGGTCAGTTGAGAAATGCATTTGACTATGGACTGTCAGAAAGTTCATTACCTGCGATAATCTGTGACATTTGGTTGCGGCTGGCTGCTTGCACTAGTTGTGAACGGTTCGTCAGTAGTCTTTCAATCAGCTCAAAACAATCAAACCCCAACAAGTCAAACAACTGCAAAATTAGGAGGAAAAAAGTGGCATCATTTTAATCTGTGCGTAACATGTTCCAATCAGCTGCTTGGAGTAAATATTTTGCTTGGCATAAAACAGGTTACGGACCAAAATGTCATGCAATTTACATTCAGTTATTCATTGACTCGTTCTTTGATAGTTTTTGCTCCGAAACATTTCCGGAAAGCTCCGTGTATTTGTCGAGTAGTATTTTCTAAGCAGCTTGATGAAACAAGCTCAAGGCTAGACATTGACAAGAATATAATAGATAACCAGTGCTCTGAATTATGTGATTGCCAAGCATTCGGTAAATGAGTACCTTCTTCAGGGCAAGTTGTGAAATGAATTTGCTTGCCGGAAAAAGGTACTCAGTTACCAAACACTCGGCAATCACATATTTCAGAGCACTGGTTATATATTATATTCTTGTCAGTATTCTGATCACGGTGCTACGCAGCCCTTTCATAGGTCAAGGCTAGACATGCCAGGTAGCAAAATGAGCACATGAGCTGGCGGTTTGCAGCCTAAGAAATGTCTGGATTTCTCACCGACCTCATTCTGAAGTTCATCATTGCTCTTTCCTGACGTCAGATCGCCGAGAAGCTTTGCAACCAGCGAGTCGATGCTCATCCCCAATGGGGTGCCACCCCGCCCAAACTGGTCCTCGATCTGCTTCCTCAGCCATCCCAGATTCATGGACTTCTTGTTGGCATTGGTTTCTTGATGCTTGCCACTCGGACGGGCTGCTACAGCAGCACTGTAACCAAATTTCAGGATCGGTTCTTCTGTTTCCTCTTCCGATTCCGAACTGTCCAACAATGAAAAAATCTATGTTTGAATAGTGAAAGTACAAAGCAGCCTTAAACAGAAATGTGATCAAACGCTGCATTGTAGACAGACAGAAAGACCAAATGCACTAAGATACTGTCATTATGAGGATGAGGATTTGAGGATCAATAAAATGTATAGAGAACCATAACCTTCAGCTACACTGGGCTCAATTTCATGGCTCAATTTCTAACCTGTCGTCTCCCACATCCAAGTTCCTTGGGGTGAAGGAGAATGAGATCTTTTGTCCAAATTCCTCCATCTCAGACTCTTCCCCTGCCATCAACCTGTCCAGGTCCTCCCCCGCACCCAGGGGAAGCAGGCCCACCAGAGAACGGATGGCCTTGTGGGCCTGGACTCCTGTGGTGGATGGGAAGGGGCCGATGGCCGCATGGAGCTCGGCGGTTCGGCGGTGGGTCAGCTCCTCGCCGTCCTTGAGCTTGGTGAAGAGAAGGACGGCAGTGGACTCGACGAGGGCCATAGGGGCATCACTTCCGACTTTCGGGAGGAGGGAGGATAAAGTGAAGATGAGGAGAGAAAGGAAAAAGGATAAGGATTTCAACAATGCAATAAGGCGATAGTGGAATAACTCTGTGGGGCGACGCTTGCTCGATCTGTCTTCTCTGCTGTTGCCTGTTCCAATTCCAGCTTAACAAACTATTCATTGGGCCATCTGTGCCTGCTTGTTGAAGAAAACTTCTCTCAATTTCTCTAGGGTTGTCCATCCTACATTTCACTTTCTGTAGTCTCCTACACAATCAGTCACGACGCTGTAACTTGAGGTTTCTGGCTTGATCCAGAGGTTAAAAAAAGAATATAGTTTTATTGGAGTTGATCCACAGAATGATGGGTAAACAGGCAGGTGGGCACTGGGCAGACATGATCAGAACCCTAACCCTACCCACATCTGTAGCCCAAAGCTCACCCATTTCTCGTGTGACATGAATCAACTCGTGGAGTTTGCTGGATACTTCAGCCTTGTGATGGCCACAGTGCGTTTGGATCTGGAAATGAGACAGTACAAACCTTGTATCTGAGGTTGAGTAAATGAGTCAAAACATAATCAGGCTTTCTGGCTTGCAAATTGCTTTGAAATGTCTCCATTTCAAAAGTGAGTTTCTGCGACCCACATTTGAAGTCTTGATTCAAATGCTCACTCAACTATCTTGTTTTGGGTATTGTTTGCATTTTTATGGACTGCTACCTCATGATTTAGCTTGGTCCACGTCAGGCCTTGCCTGGCCTGTCGCTCCGACCTCAGGGACTGCTTCTTCTGCAAGCTGACATTGCCGAGGCTTGAGCTGTCTGTAACCTCTGCTGTCACATCCGAGAAGGCACGAATTGAGCCTGTTAGCCTTGGAAGAGACATATCTTCCAATCTGCAAATTGGAAATTTATCAAAGGGTGTCAAAATGTCATTTCATCACCTTGGCCCTTTAATTAAGTTTTATTCAAATTTAAAATAGTTTATAGGCCTAACCTTTTTCACAATTTTACTTAAGCATCTTTTTTGGTGAGGCCTAACCTTCCTACACAGCCTAGATTATTTTAGAAGTTAAAATAATGGAATAAGTAAAATTTATTTTTTGTTGAAAACACAAAAGTGTTAAAAGAATCTTAAATGAATATACACAATAGCCATACTGTATCACAGATTTTATCAAAAACTCTTTGTGAGTGTGGGAGGGGCAGCTTTTTGCTCCACCCCCATTGGAGGTTACATACATCAGTGGCAGAGATGGAACATGATCAAGCCAGAGGCTAACTTTTTTCATTTTTTAATTTGAATACCTACTACTAAGCCTCAGCCCAAGAGGAGTCAAATGTATGTACAGACTTCAATAGTTGCTGTTACACATGCCGTAACAATTTCAAGTTCATTGTCGCTGACGGGGAATCCCGAATAGAAGAAACTACACTCCCTTGCGACGTGTTGTGAAATGGAAATGTTAAACCAGCAGAAAAATTGATTGAGCGCCCTCTACTGTTTCATGACCGCAACAGGTTTTCAGGAAGGACAGTCTGGTAACCAAGTACTATTGTCAGTATAGAAGCGTGAAAGACGTCGAGAAATTCATCGATTTGTGGAAATTCTCGAAATGTGACAATTCAATAAACGTTCATACGGTTTAACACAGTTTTGTTGCACTGCAGTGGTATAGTCGTCCAGTAAAGATTATCGAATGTACACTTAAAATAGCATATACGCAAGGGTGTGTCTGTTGTTGGTTTCCAACAGAAATGTCTTCAAAATCATCCCGAAATCGGAGGGACGACAGCGACAGCGATGACGAGGGGAGAAAACATCATCATCACCGGCATCACCACCATGACCACGGGCACCGTGACCGCCACGGTTCGCGGTCTCGGAGTCGGAGTCCCAGGTATCGAACAGAAAAGAAAGTAAGTCTGAACAGAAAAGAATGCAAAGTATGAATGCCTTTTTGCATCATTAATAATATGTGATGATCCTTGTTAGTTGGGTGAAAATAAAAATTGTAAGTGACTGGGAGAAAAATGCGAACTTGTTTTGTTGTTTAGTTATAAAAAAATATATAGGCCCACTCCCATTTCAAGAGAAATTTTCATGAATCCCGTCCAAGTTGGAAAGAGTCAAAATAATTCCATCTTCATGCCCATATTCGAGTTGATGGAAACCAATTTTAGAGATGATTTTTTGGGGGGGGTATTGTTTTCTTTGGATTTGTGGCTTTGTTATTTTTTAAAATATATTTTGTTAATATCGTTTGTTAAATTGTTAGCATGTAGGAAGTGTATTGAATTTGAAAGGAATTTTCTGACAGCTTGCATTTTTGATAAAAGTATCTTTTTCTATTTTGTTATTTAGGAAAAGCATGGTCGGGGTCATGATAAACATAACCATTCCAGAGATAAGGACCTCAAGCCACGGAAGCACAAAGATACCTATCATGAGGATAACAGAAAGCCTGACAGACATCACAAAGACAGACTTGAGAAGGAGACTACAGAAAAGAAGAGAGATCATGAGAGGGCTGTGGAACGACGAACTGAGGGTAAAAATGGGGAGAAACATCAAATGAGTACTCTGAGGGGTAAGTGGGACGATGACCCTGGTGTGGAATCCAACAGCCCTGGGGAAAGGACTGGGAGTAGGGAAAACAATAAGAGCCAGCAGGCAGCGGGACAAATGAGAATAAAACAAGAGCGTGAGTGGAATGACAATCGCAGGACTCAAGATGCCAAACGAAAACCTCCCAATCCATTCGAGACTGGCTCAGATGGGGCTGGCCCTTCAGAAGAAGGAGGCCCCCCACCCGAGAAAGAAAAACCAAACTTTGCCACATCCGGCAAACTCACTGAGGACACAAACACTTACCGCGGCATCGTCATCAAGTACAATGAACCACCAGAGGCCAGAAAGCCCAAACGAAAGTGGAGGCTGTACGTCTTCAAGGGAGACCAGGAGCTTCCTCTTCTTCACATACACAGGCAGAGTGCCTACCTGCTAGGGAGGGAGCGACTGATCGCTGACGTGCCCATTGATCACCCGTCCTGCTCCAAGCAGCATGCGGTGCTCCAATACCGCCTCGTCCAGTACGAACGTCCAGACGGCACCATGGGCAAACGAGTCCGGCCTTACATCATTGACCTCGAGTCATCCAATGGAACGTACATCAACAACAACAGGATTGAGCCAAAGCGATACTATGAACTCCACGAAAAGGACGTTATCAAGTTTGGGTACAGCACAAGAGAGTATGTACTGCTCCACGACAAGTCCAAAGATGATGACCCCGATGGTGATGTAGAGGAGGACTAGATGGACTCTCAAACTTCAAAATGTGATTCTGAGGCTGGGCTCTAACTTTTAAATGCTCCAAAATGGGAAGAAGCAGGTTAAAGATATTAACCATAGCGTACCATTCTGTAATTCAACAAGAAGTACATTAACCATGGGTCTGAAGTTAAGACAGGCCACAGGGGTCATGGTCTCCATTAGCCTAGTATGTGCCTCAATGCACCCCTGATATCCCTCCCATAAACAGTTGAATTTACTCTTTCCGGATGAAAAAAAATCCAGCATACCCGTCAAGAAAAATTTCCAATGAGCAAAGCTGACATCCAAACTCACAAGTGTACATTTATCCACATCACTTTGAATGGCTTAGTGTAATACCCAGATGAAAACCACGACAAATTTCCGTTCTAACTTGATGTTGATTTACTGTGATGTGGGGGAAAGGAATAATGGATTTTGTAAATGAGAAAGATCAGTCTTGAAAAAAAGTAACAGTACTTGAAAAGTGAATGTGTTTTGCATTCAGCAGATTTTGCCTAATTCCATAAAATAGAAGTGTTTATTTTTAAGGTGCACAACCTCATGTGAAGACCTTGGTTGTGGAGATACAATGATTGTGATCTGTTTGCTATCACAGCATTGCCGGTGACCAAGCTTTTCCATACTTGTGTTTTCAACTGAATTCAGTCTATAATTTAATTTATGCCAAGGCACAAATGGATATGTGGACAAGCGAATGTCTGTTGCCAGGCACAAATTGAACGCTGCTTTTAAATCAAGCATGGAGATAAACTCAAATTTTTGAATTTGTAAATAATTAAGAGGGCCAATTTCAAAGAGCTGTTAAGCACAAAATTTGCTTAAGCACAAAAAACCTTGCTTAAAAAAACAGATTACCAGCTTAAAATCTATGTGATTGTCATGTTAACCAAAAGACAGGTGAATACCATTCCAAACCAATATTCATCACATGGATTTTGGCTGGTACCTGATGTGTCAAGTAAGGTTTTTTCATGCTTACACAAATTTTGTGCTCTATGAAATTGGCCCGGGCTCAGCACAAAGTAGTGTAACTTTTTTAAAGAGGAAAGAATATTTGGTGTGCCTTGGTGAAGGTGGAATTGTCTTAAATTGTCTTGAAATATCTTGTTTTTGAGTGGACAATAAAGTTGGAGTTGAAGGTTTCATTAAAAATGTTGGATTCCAATAAAAAAGGAAATTTAAATTTGTTTTGAGTTCGGCCACCAAAGGAGTCTTGAATGACAGTTTGGTTTTTTTATTATCCAAGTAACTAATCATACCTAGGCCCATGAGCAACTATTTCAGTGTTCCGTCAAAGAACAATTACGGGTCCAGTCCACTAATTCAAGCCCCATTGAAAACGGTGTAAAATCAGTACCGTTCAGGGCCTAATAACATGCACGCCAACATCCCTGAGATTTCTGAAACACAAATGAAATTCTTATCTGATCACCAATCTTTCAATTTCTTTTCAATTTTCTGTGGGTTAACCAATTAGTTTTAATTATTCCCACAAAACAAAATCACCCCCAAAAAGTGATTTTTCCGAAGTCTGATTGCAGCCATTTTTTCAAGTGGCAACCCTCAACTTTCTCGGGCACTTAGGACCATTTTTCAACCGTAGTTTTTAGCCCTTCTGCTCTCATATGAAAGCCCAAATTCCCCAGGGAGTTGATCCTGGCAAAGATTTACACAATCTCACCATTTTGGGGGCCAAACAATCTCCTTTTTCAAAAGATACTGTGGGGGCACTTTTAATGATCATGAGCTGGTCAAAAATTTTCACTTGAATTAGTGGTCTGCACCCTTATTGATGTTTGAGCAACGCCCTCTGTTGACTTGAAACCGTGACTTTTGTCATCGGGAGGGACGTCCAAGTTTACCCTGGCCCTAACTGGACAAAACAAAAAATTTCTTCAGTGCCAAAAGCAAAGCCATACAACTTCCTATTATTCTTAAATTTCAATTAAAGAAGTATCATGTGTAATCTACAGATAATGGTATTTCTGCTTCGACTTTTCTAAGTATTTGTTTTTATCTCTATCGATACAAATTCATAAAACCCCTATTTAGTAATTTATTATTTAGTAATTGACAAGAGCATGTGATCCAAAATGGCGGCCTCCTTATTCTCAGAATGTGAGGAAAAACCGAAGTCAAAAATAGCTGTTACTGTGGACGACATTTGTCCTGGACTCGACGGGAGCATATGTATTAGCGGAGAAGGAAAGAGACATCAGATCTGTGCTATCCAGAATGGTACCAAGTTCGTGTACATCTATGAAAATGCGACGAGAAAGGTAGGCCTGCATGCATTAAGTTCCGTCATGTGTCTGTGACATTGCCATTACTTGAGCTCGTGTTGTGTCGCTTGTCAAGTGTGTTTACTGTTGTGTTGGGTTGAGTACATCCAATAACTATGCTAATAGAAGCTCACATATTTGGCCTGTTTTTAGTTTACACACGTACCATCATGGCCATGCCTTTACAACTAGGTACCAGGGCCCTTCGACAAATCTAAGGGCATTACAGCATATCTTTCCATGCATACGTTTGTCTGTTTTTGTTTTCAGAATACATCGAAAAATATCATAATAAGGGAAACAGTTCCATACCTGTACATCTCTTGGCACTGTGCACAAACTCTGTAAGACTGGTCTGAAAATTTCAAAAGTATTTTCCAAGAAAATACTTCAATATTTCCACTGCTAAATTCGACTTTGTGTGACACGTTTCACTTTCTGTTGGTTACTAAACCACTGCAAGGGAAATTCAGTGATGACCTTGTATGGAACTCTTACCGAGATCAGAGCATTACAAAGTTTGTGTGATGAAGATTTCTCTTTTGTGCAATGTTTTGTAGGGAATTCTCCAGCTGCCAGACCAGTGCCATTGTACATGTATGTGTTTGTCCAAGGATACGGCAGGAGATGAACATCTTATGTGTGGGATGCAGAACGGTCAAATCATCCACTACAACTTACAGGCTTTCAAAGATGACACCAAATCGAAGAAGAAGAGGAAAAAGAAAGAGTGAGATTCTTTTCCAGACAAATATTCTAAGAAAGGTGTTAGGGGTTCTAAAAGTCTGAGAAAATTGCAAGATAATTGTGATGTTGTACATTATAGGCATTGCAATTTTGGAAGATCACATTTTAATTGTTTAAATTTTAATCGTCATAAAACAATAATTATTTTATTGTTTACTTGTATGATATAAACTAAAATGACCCCGATAACAAGGCAAGAAATAAATTGTGTTTTATGATATGTTTGGTCTATTTTAATCTCAGCAAACACAGGAGCAAAAACAAGCCCGAGACCGTTACTCTGCATCACCAAGAAAGTCAGGAAGATATATTTGGTAATCTCTTGGAACCAACTGATGCAAAGCCATCGAGTTCTCACGGCCGTCCTCCTATAATTGCTGAGGAAGATGGATTGTCCGAGAATGTGGTCATCTTAGGGGATTCTCATATACTCCTGAATGAGCCCAGTGTCCAAGATTTGATTCTTGTCAAAGGTTGCCTTGTCACTTGTGCAAAATGCGCAGCTGGGTGGACAAAATCTGTGTACTGTCAGAAGGTCAGAGGTCAGCCCGAAATGGGTAACACGACATCTGAGCATACAGTTGGCAAACGAGAACTGGAGTTTGAGAGATCAGCGTCATTTAGGACTTTCCTACCTGAGAATAAAACAAGATCATCCAGTCACCATGGAGACAGGTCTGTTGACCAATCAGGAGCCTCACCTTGCCTTAGAGAGCCAATAGGTTCTGAGGCAGAGCACTGGAGCAAGAAGCCACAGTTATTCTGTGTAGTATCGCTAAGCATGTGCAAAAATGAGGATGTAACCAAGGATACATGTAGGGGGAGAACATTGGTTCTGGAAGACAGTTTGTACAACCAACTTTTTGGCTCAGACTTCAATTTTCTAGACACTCCAATAATTCTTATTTCCCTTCCAGATGGCCACATATACTACTCCCCTCTCAAAACCCATGGAATCACCCAAGTGGGGAATTCAAAACAAGGCAGAATTGGATCAGACTGGTCTAGTCTAAATACAGGATTGTTCTTTGCTCTGGACGAACCAGCTGCCACCATTCATGGTTATAACACAAAATTCTTGTTAGAGGCAGACCGGGAGAATCTGAATGCCAAAACTACACAGCACGGCTGTGATTGCGTATGCATCGTGGGGCAACATGGGAGAGTCATCCAAATCACGGAGAACATCACTTCCAATCAGAGGGAGACACTGAAATTCACTGAGAATCATGTCAAAGGTCCCGTGCAAACTGTTTGCAGGACCAGAACACCACAAACACTGCTGTATTCAACCGGTAAAGAAATGTACTCTCTCTCTTTCTCGGAAGCTTCGAAGAAGGATGCATCAACTGCAGCTCGCAGGAGCAACGTCTCAAGTTCCTATGTCCTGGGAATTGGAAAGATTAGAGCTATGGTTGTGCTTGGCAGAGCTAGCAAAGATTCAAGTTGTAAGTAAACTAACTAGTTACCACTAGTTGTAACTAAACTAACCAGTTATCACTTCTATCTTTCTGGGCCTAAAGTTCCCCAGGTTAGGCCACAATTTTCTCCTGCCCACAGACACCTTCCTTGCCCTTATTGGCCCTCATGAAATGTTATAGTTGACATTTTCACTTTACTAACTACCCTTTCCTCAGCTATTTCATCTCTGCATTAATATCTGGGTTATATTTTTGCCAGGTAGCAACCCTGTAATGGCTCTAACTGAGGGTGGCAGAGTTCTCAAGCTCCACCCGTCAACAGATCGTTCCCGTGACAACAGAGGTTCACCGATCACTGCTTCTGCAGCTGGCAAGAGAATGCAGGAACTACTCCAAGCTATCAACAACATCTCGGAGAGGTCGGGCGATCTGGCCAAGCTGAGCCAAGCACAAGATCGAGTCCTTCGGGAAATGAGCCAAGCCTGTCATGTGGCCAGCTTGTTGCTAAGCAACCATAATTGTGCTCAAAATTCCACCATATTTGGCATGGAGATACATTGCACATTTAAAAATGATGGTCCTCTTTGCAGTTTGGAGCTCTTGTGTCAGCTGACCAACCACAACAAGTGGAGCCTGTCACACGGTTGGTCCCTTGCAGTCTTCCTAAACGCTGAATCCGATTGGACAAACCTCGAGTTGGACCTCAGGCATCATGTGACAAAGATCGTGCCATTGGTGAACTTCCAACCAAACCAAACCATTGACTTTATTTACCCCTTGGAAAACAGGAAGACCTCTCTTTTACTGCCTTTGGATGTGCAATGCTTTCTTTATTTTTCTCCAGAGGAGTGCTTATCCTCGATCTTGCCAGAGCAGACAAACTTGGAGACAGAAACTCCCATCAAAATGGACGAAGGTGGGATTTTACTGCCACTGACTGGACCGACTGTGATAGATTTAATCACAGTTCTGAGACCGCAGTTCAGCCAACAAAATGCAGCTCAACACACCAGGCAATACCAAACAGCATGGAACAGAGGGTTTGATTGGCTGGCTTCAGCGTTAGAGACAGCAGCAAGCAACAGACCCTCGGCCAATGGGACAGGCTATACCAACTCAGAAAAGACTGGTGACTCGACATCAGCATCTACGTGTGTGACCGTCAATGCTGATGTGACTGCAATGATTCTGCAGCACAAAAAGAATGGTAATATTTTCACTGTAGTTTGAAATTCAGTTTCAATTTTCATACACCAATCAATAAACATGCTGCAGTCCTTGTGATAAGTTTGCATACACTTGTATGGCAGTGTATGTTATAGAATGGTACGTCTGTGAATACAGCATTCAGTGGATGCCTGGAAAAAACTTGATCAGGTGTGCAAACAGAAAAACTACAATAGAAGATAAATCATTTTCAAGTGTACACTTTTTTGCAACTGGCTGTCCATTTTGCCTTGATCTTTTTTTCAAGCAACACATTATTGCTGCCGAAAAATTCAAGGAGGCAAAGTACTTGAAATTATTATTTTCCTTATCAGACGTTTTATGATTTGATCAAATTCTGCTCTTGCAGAGTGTAGTCAAGAGGAGCAGATCCTAAGGTGGCTTCTGGAGGACAACAGGCTTGTTGCACCATCGACAAATCCACTCTTTCTGCTGACACCAGATGCCAGGGTCGTGACCTTCCAGGTCAAAGTTCAACCTGCCAGGAGAGAAGGCACTGGAGCAATGAAAGATGCTTGCAAGGAATCGGGACGAAGAGAGGAGGCAGTAGAGATCATGATCACGGCACCAGACTACCCAGTGCTGACCCACTTGCAGCTTGCTATGAACAGAAGAATTAAGGTCTGGTACGAGATGTTCTCTAACAAAACAAACCAACCAAAATCCCAAGATGGTCCAAAATAAACTACTAATGATCAAATCATCCTTCCTTTTTCTTCCCCTTTGCCAAGTAAAAGAATGCTCTGTTCTCATTTTTCTCTCATGTCCTTAAGTTTTCTAGGCTAAACACACACCCACTTGCTTGTCATATCTTTTCTTTCCACATTTCTGTGTGCACAGACGCTTGTGCAAAGAGCTGGCAGAGCTGGTGGTATCACCACTTCTCAAGACACACTGCAGAAGGAGCTTCGAAAAGTTGAGGTATTACCTTGCAATCTCTTTCTTCTGACTTCAGTCACAGTCAGAAACAGTCACAGTGTATCTTCTCGTAAAAATACTTTCATAACCCTCATCCATCTACCTCTGGCTCTTATTTAATGAGGCCATTGACACCTATTTTTCTAGATCCTGTCATAATCTTTTTCCTGCATCATCAAACATCAGGCAAAGATGGGGAATTTTAACAGTCTTTGAACAGTTAAGGTTAAATATTTTGGTGTCTAAATCCTGAAGTCCATCTAAATCCTGCACAAAGCATGTGTTATTCTTTCGAGATTTTACAAATTTTTCCAGGCTCTTCACAGGAAGGTTGTGTCCCTCCAAGATAACATGATACTGCACTCTTGCTGTGACAACCAGTGCAATCATAGTCCAGACAGCACAGCCATACTTGAACTCCATCAACGGATGAGGAGTCAATTGACCTTCCTGTAAGGTCAGAGTTCAAAGGTCTCATGCAGCTGATAGATGTGTTCTCCAACTTGCCAAAGTTTGTAACTTTTAAAAGTGTTTTTTTGGGGTGTCAGTACTTAACACTTTTGCAGTCAATGCAACATATTTGTAGAATAGAATGTCTCCCATGTTTTTCTCAATCAATCGGGCATTGCTTTATTGTGGACACATCTAGGAATGCAGTCACCATACATATTATTGTAAAATTTCGTTCAGAAAAACGACAACAGTCTGTTTATTCCATAACCTGCACCCTACTCCAGTTAAAAGGGGCCCTCCTAACGAGCATTCATCTATATTGGAATTATAAGGTAGAGAATGTAGCTGTTCCTAACTCCAAAATACACAACAGTAAACACAAAGTCATCTGTGCCTTGTTTTAATTTTCATTCCGTGGATAAGACGAGATGTACAGGATAGGCAGTTTGTTGGCACATTATATACACAGGCCTGTCGGGGACAGCGGAAATGTATTAATTCATGATTAAAGCAGTGGCATTTTCATGACTAGTTTGTGTCAGCTAAGTGCTATAGGCTCCAAGACCAAATGGTTCAGAAGAAACAACTTTTCTTAGCTTTTGTACACAGCGGTAGTCATTATTTACTGTTCTATTTTGATACATAAAGATTTTCATAAGCTGTTAGGTTTTTATGAGTACAAGAGATTGTATTTGAAATTTACTTTGAATTGAAACTTGGTTGAAATTAAGTACTCTGGTATACAAAAGAACATTGAATGAACAAACTTTCTGCAAAAACACGGGATCTGATAAAAAAAAAAGTGTGTGTAATTCAGATTACACATGCATAAAGAAGAAAAAACTAAACGGTGCGTAACACTGTGGTTTGCAAGAAAGCAATACAACTGATTTGATACAAGATCGAGTTGAATTTCTACTTGCCCCCCCCCTGAGTTTTAGAATCCCCAGACACCAAGCTATTTACAACTGGGATAGTTAAACACGTTATTATGAATTACATAAATGTTGCCAAATATTTGATTGCTGACCAAGATCACTTTGCCAAATTGCTACGTAAGCATTCCTTGCCCCTGATGTCCCGCGTGCACCCAGCATTGTGCCTATACACCCCCGATGCGTCCTATGAACATTACAACAGATTTTTTTTTTTAGTACACGACCTATAGTACATAACCTTTCCCTCGGATGTGCGTAGCACTTACACATCT
Source organism: Acanthaster planci (assembly GCF_054643075.1). NCBI lineage: Eukaryota > Metazoa > Echinodermata > Asteroidea > Valvatida > Acanthasteridae > Acanthaster > Acanthaster planci. The sequence continues at coordinate 1,739,341 of NC_141791.1, read as the reverse complement.
GATATTCAAACCCACTATAGTGCAAAGAATATTTCAACAGTTTTTTCTGTTGTTTTGAAGTCCATTCACAAGACAGGAGGGAAAAAAGAGACAGCGTCTACACCAATTTTCTTGACGATACAATTTTATCCTACGTGAGTTTTCTACATCAACACTCTTCCCAATTTCTCTCAGGGTGCCCTTGATTGATTCTTGAACAGAAGTGGACTGGTTTTTTCCCAATTTCTCTCAGGGTGCCCTTGATTGATTCTTGAACAGAAGTGGACTGGTTTTTCCCTCTCCGACTGTTGGGTGGGTCCAGGCTTTTTGGAGAAAGATTGGGGAACACTTGAATCTTGCATGCCAGACGGCGGGGTTTTAAGAGTTGCAATTCTGGGTAGCTCTTAAAAAGAAGACGGCGAGATGGACAACTTCAGCTGAATGACGCCCATGTGGGATTTGAAAGAGGGGTTTTTGTGAGTTGAAGAGGCAAGCCACAAGCAGAGCTGTTTTACCTTTCTCGCTTACAAAAGTTACTTCGGTGTCTGCCACAAGTCACTACAATCCCCCACATACAAATGACATGTACACAAATTACATCATCCAGACAAACCGCATGCATTATTAAAAAAAGGCATTACTTGTAGCCAGGTTGCGGGTAGCCCGCCGGCCGGCCGTATTGTAAATTCCTGGCATAAGGGTTGGCCTGACCAGGCCCCGGGGCGCTTGGGGGAGCACCCCCTGGGGCAGCACCCCCTGGGGCAGGGGGATACCCTTGCTGCTGGGGGTTGTACTGGGGCTGCTGCTGCTGCTGGCTGTAAGGAGACGGTTGTTGCTGCTGCTGTTGCTGTCCGCCGTACGGCTGAGGTTGTGAGGTAGGCGCGTAGGCCTGTGGCGGGTATCCTATTGGGTTGAGGGATTTGGCAGAAAAGAAGTTCAAATTAATTACCCGTAAATGAAATTACGACGTTGTCACCACTGTATATTTGCTGGAGGGACCTAGACCTGTGAACTAACCTCCAAGGCAATGGGGGCCTTTTTAAAATACTGCCCTGCAATCAACAAAAGTGCCCCCGCTGGGAAAATTTACAAGCAACATAAAAATAGCTGGAAACCTTACCACCACTTTTCTTACAAAACAGCATAATTCTAAAGCCGAGTGGCCGAGTTAACTGTTAGTACCACGGTCAGTGAGAATATGCTGTATAATTAGAATATGCCTGTTCTACCTCGAGATATAGCTCTGTGCTCAGTGCATTATGATCAGAATCTGCAGGATACCCTGAGTGGATTTGAACCCACAGCCACTGGCTTGAAAGTGCAGATGTCTCACTCACTACAATCGGTCTTATGGGAGGGCATGCAGAGGTCAAGTCAAGTGTTGGAAGTTACCTTGGCTGTATGGCGCGGTTGGTTGCTGGCCACCATACCCAGGTGCCTGTGATGTAGCAGGTTGCTGTTGCTGTTGTTGCTGCTGGGGCATCTGGTATCCACCTTGAGGAGACGCAGCGTAGCCTGACTGGCCTTGCTGCCCAGTACCTGTGATGCAGAACAATTTCAGTGTTCTTGATAAATCCAACCATTCTTAGGACAGACTTCAAATTTATTGCAGCTCGTGTTTCTGTCTTTCATGTTCTTGGATGCTTTGGAGAATCAATGTCTCATCGGCCTCTCTTTTCCCTGACAATTGATGACAAAATTTGAAAATCAAGACTTCCAGGAACATTCCCCAAAGGGCTTACCTCTTGAAAGGAAACGGTCTTTAAATATAGAACAGTAATCCATACCAACTGCAGTGACCTTTACTTTGGTAACCATTTTTTTCTAAGGCAGTCGTGGGTAGAATCAAGCTGCTATCACGTTTACATGGAAGGTTCCTGATAAACAATGCCAAGGGACTTGGGAAAGAAACCATTCTTACCAGGATACTGAGACGGTTGAGGCATGCTGGTTGGTTGCTGGCCTGTTTGCTGCGCCTGGGGTTGGGCCTGGGGTTGGGTCTGGGGATGGGCCTGGGGTTGGGCCTGGGGTTGTGCCTGGGTGCTCTGACCGTACTGCTGGTGGCTGGGGGTCATCTGCTGCATACCCTGGGCGGAGCCTAGGCTGGTTGTGCTGCCTGTCGGGGAGCTGGGTCTATCCTCTGAAAGCAGGTTTCATTGCGTAAAAAAAAATAAACTATCAGCATTCATCACAGCCCAAGCAATGAAAGGCCACTGAATGCATGTTTTGCACTGTGCATGCTGGTGAGTGGGATCTGATATAGACATTGAACAGTAAGCAATGCCTGACCATGCTGTAGTTAAACAACGCCCTCTCTTGGTTTAACCTGTGCAAAAAAAACACTCCTGGTACCAGGCAAAAAACAACCAGTGGTAGACAAATGGTTGTCGCTCAAACAATCCCACTGGTGCACATTCAGGACAAGTAGGCCGAGGGTCAAGTTGGCCTATGTTGTTGCTGCAGCTAAAACACATTTGAAGTACACCGACTCCTTCCAAATCACTGACTTTCCAATTGGACAACGGAATGGGGTTATATCTGGGAAATCTTTGGTCCCATCAGGAATAATGTCCTGGGCTGTTGGAATGGGGAAATATTGTGATGAAAACAAGTTGTCCTGACCTTCCTTTTCTAGGCCAAAGCTCTGCATGACGCCAGAATTGCTGGAGTCCGATCGGTCTGGTTTCTTGTAGGGGTCAAACATAGCCGTCTTTGCCGTGTCGACTACAACCGCTGGGGCTGAGGAATCTGCCTGCGGAACTGTCAGAATGACCAACAAATAAGAGCATGTCTCATGGAAATAAATGGTATCATCAAATCATTCAATGCTGTCATGCTATGTGGTTCAAGCCAAGCGCAATGATTAGGCTCGAACTGATGCAGCATTTACAAAGTTAACAAGTTGGCGTCCTTCCTCTAACATTCAACACCTGTTCTGAATGCACTCCTCACTGATGTATGTGACTACATAGTTGCCAAATACCTAATTCTGCCGCCTACTGTAAAGTCTTGTTGGTTTTCATAGCATATGGCAAACTGTGGCACCTGTCCACTATGCAGTCATGGATGTTAGAGCCGGTCCACACTTCCATTTCAATGTGATGAGGATGCAATGTTATGTGGATTTGGAAGAAAAAGGAAGCCTCTGAGAAAGGATTCAGGGAGTTAGGATTCAAAGAGTCAGCATTGGCAGAAATTCAGTGGAAAAGCTACCCTCCATCTCAATACTATTGTTTTCCTACAACTCATCCCGCACAAATACAGTGGAAGTGGTAATGAAAAAATTGCTACAACATGCAAAAATGACACAATCGATGGTTGTTGATGTTGTTGATTTCTTCAAAAATTCCTTTAAAGGAGCTAAAAAGCAAAGCTGCATTTGATGGAACCATAAGTTGCTTAACTACTAACAGAAGAAGTGACAGGCAGGGCTGTGCATGGGAAATTCTGTTCTATCGACCTCAACGATGTATTGGGCAGCAAAAGCCAGTGGTTAGCTCTCTTTTTGTGTTAGTGGACACACATGCTTGACGATTTCCAGCGTCAATACCTCTTGGTGGTTTGCCCTCGGCTGCTACGCGCACTTCTCGTTTTTGGGGGGCACTTTGCTGGTTACCTTCAACTTCCTGGGGCTCGGCTGCGGGAGGTTCCAGTGTGTCCATCAAATACAGGACCTTATTCCGAATGTCCGCCAGCTGCATGCGTATGTGTTTGACCTGGTCACTCTGCAGGGGTTGTGGTAGGCCATTGACTGGGAAAAACAGGTTCAAAGTTCAGCGGTCATCAATATTTGGTCATATAAAAGGTCACACAAATTTGTACGGACAAAGGTGTAAAATGTGATTGAAATAACATAAATAACAGATAACAACAACAGATAAAGCACTGAACCAACATTCAGATTTTTGTTCGTAATGCTGTGGCTGAAAGAATTCACTCAAAACACAACAAAGTCTTGCTATATTTCTTAGAGGAAGGTTTTTGCTAAAAACGGTTTCAACACTATCAATTAAAAACACTTTAAATGCCTACTTACCAAATATTGTAAGTTTTAAAATGCGACTGCACTGAATGGCAAAGGAAAGATCTGTGCTGTCAAAAATTGTGATCAAATCTCCGTCTATAAACACAGAAAAAATGGACGACGAATTATTAGTAAAGATGACAAAAATGTATTAAGGGAGCAAATAACGCAGTTTTTGTTCAGTCCAATCAAAAATTTCTTATGAGCAAATACTGGTTTTTGTTCTCAATCAAAAGAGCAGAACAGCACTTTTTCAGACCAAAAAGGAAACGCTGCTTCATCCTTACCTTCGTCTTTGTATTTGATAGTGACCTCATCTGTGTTTTTGAGTTTGCCGCGGAACACTCGTTGCATCATCAGAACCAATTCATCGTAAGTTATGTCTTCATTGTGGATTGGTATGCGTCGGATGTCATCGCCAATTTGGGCTTTGATGATCAGCTTGTTGCTGAGGTCAATCTGGGAGAAGACGCTCGGCTTAGAATCAGAGACCTCCATGGTTGTTTATCAGGTGAAACTGGTGCTTGCTGTGGAAATCATGCAACACTTAAAAAGTTGGTAGCAAGTAGGGCCACACAACTAGGAATCTCTCACACTACTTTATCTAGATCCTAGTTGGAAAAAATTCCACACAGGGGCACCACTTATTTTTCCCAAAAATTTTTTTCCTGTTACCCATCTGAAAGTAATAAAATGACCTAAAAAGAGTCAACTTTAGCAGGGAAAATATTGAGGTATTCATGTAGAAAACACTTGGAATTTTTCAGACCAGTCGCATTAGGTTTGTTTACAAAGTGCCAAGCGCTGTCTGTATATGGAATTCTTTCTCCAAATATTTTTCATCATAGATTTGATCGCTAATACTGCATGAGTGATTTTTCACAATTGTACAAAGGCATTGTGGGAAGGAAAAAGGAGCAAAAATTGCCCCTTTGTCCAGCATTCATTACCATTAGCACCCTGTTCCTGTAATAAGGAAACAAAGTCTAAATTTTTGAAATAACTTACCTAAGTAAGTTGGCAGTGATGTCCTCTTTCGTATCAGAAAGAAAAGAGGGAAGGGCTTTGGTTTTTGAGGGAAATTATGGGGTAAAGGGGCAGTGTAAAATGACGTAATGAAGAGCTGTGAACTAACATGAATGTGATGTCATCCCGACTGTGAGAATGTTTCCTTAAGTTATCTGTTATGGATGCTTTGCCAACTATATGATTAAATTTCAGACACGGTAATCCATCTCGGCAAATACAATGTTGACCCTACATGTCTGGGCCTGCTAGTGCTACCCTTGCTAAGTTGTCACCATTAAACCTGACCAATCGTATTTAAAAAAAAAACACTGTCGGAAATACCCTCCCCTTTGGTTAAATACACTGTAATCTGCATTCAGTGCACACTTTAAGCTGACAGATGATCTCTTATTTCTGCAATCAGTAGGCCTATGAATATCCCAAATCGTCTGTTTGATGAACATTACCCCTTGAGTACCCAAAGTCAAGTCGTCTCCGGAAAAAAGTATCGAAATGTGAAATTTTACGAGGAAAAACCCAATGACAATGACTCACCTCGAACAACACGTACCCGCAAGTGATGTCACGAGTAGTCTGGTACCGGGCGTAAGTTGGAAAGAGCTGTACAGAACATTTAACTCGAAGTCTGGGAGTAGAACATTATGACATTCTATGATTGACAAGTTTGCACAAGTGGCCACACCCCTTTGGAGGAAAACATTGGCTAAAACAACCGCCGTGATATCCAAGCTTAGAAAAATATTAATAATAATAACAACCTATTTTCATGATGTGTCTTGAGGTGTAGAAACTGTAGAAACGGAGACCTCAGAGGTGGGGAAATGCTTTACGTGGTATGAAAAGGTACAGTGTCTTTCTACCACTGTGCAATATCACTCATGCATGCGGTACTATAATAGTGATAATGCGTATGTACTCCACCGATAAGGTTGAATTTATTTATTTTATAAAAATAAATTTAACGTTATCAGTGAAGTAAAAATCACCAACGTGGTATTACAGTAACAAAGCTTAAGCATCTCACTGATAAGGTTAAAATCATGTATACTTGATTATTTAACGATATCATTGAAGTAGGCCTAGATTTCCTTTTCCCAGCTTATGAAAAATTTTAAGTGCCTTCCAAAGGCGAACTTTCACGTGAAGTATACGTGCGGACCCGGTCACTGATCTTAAGGGATGGGCGTGCACGTACGACAACCAGGAAACCCAGATTTACCAACCGAGTCAGTGATTGGCCAAAAATTTGTATCATGTGATCACAAACAAAGGCAGGTGGAAATGTGTTGAAGCAGACGATTAGTCGATGAGTTAACTAATCTCACCACAGTCTGAAGTGTACTTGAAAAAGAATGTTTAAATGACTAATTTTTACAAAATAAAACATTACGTAGCACATAAATTTCTTTTTAAAAATTAATTGTAAATGTTTCTAATGCAGTTTTTGGAAAATATTTCAGAAATTTTTCAAACGGAGAATTTATTAAATCAACCTTGTTTATGGTCAAGCTTCGTCTTTGGTAACAGTTACTGCGCGAGAGTGGTCAAATTATTTTGAGGCTCGACGAGTAATTGTGGATTTTGTTCGTAGTTTTCATCATCTAGGACGTTTTGTTTGGATTACTGCTCTGTGTGCCTGACTTTAGGTCTACACTGAGTAGACGACGACTGGGATTTGCACAGGAATTGAGAATAACTGAATAAGTGCCTCGAATGGCGCGAAAATGCTCGGCAAGTTGTGTTGAACTTAAAGGAAAGCGTGCACTGCAGCCATGGTGCTACAGTCACAGCGTTTTACTGACCAAATAATGTAAAAAAGGTAAGTAGATATTCATTCTTTTCAACCATGAAACTCTACCTTTTTGTGAACCAAGGAGCACTATCGAAGGCTTACTGCGGTCTCAGTGCGTTGTGAAAGTTATGGAAGACTGGAACTGGTATAAGTTTTGATTGGAACCGAGTCCATGTTTTTTTAGATTTTTTGCGAATGGCGCCCCCAATAGACAAAGCATTCCAGAAGATGACAATCATGCTATTAGCTTACCGCGTATTAAACTTCAAAATTAGAGATATGGGCTGTGGTATATTAGATTAGTCATAGTATATTGTGAAAGTTGTTCAAGGGTTGGCGAGGGGGTTAGGCCTGGGGGGTGAAATAACCAATATTAGTTCACTTACATGTTGTGTGATATTAACGTGGAAGGAAGGGTAATATAATCATGATGTTTATTTCGTGATTTATTTTTAGCTGTTTCTTTGGTTCTATAGTGTTACCGTTCAGATATAGGCCTGTTACTTTTTTATTTAATTTGCTATCAGTTGTGCGTATCAAATAATAGGAGAAGAGTGTTCTAGAATAATTCAGAAATTTGAAGTGTTGAATTTCCAATCAGGAATTCCAGATTTTGGGACATCGAAACTTTTTCCACGTTAGGGAATCCGTAATTAATTCTATGAATCTCGTTTTTGACCGACCCTTACTTTTGGCTCCGACCGAGGGAAAAAGGCCCCTTTTATGCTGCCGACCTTGTCTGAAGTCCGACAGAGGAAAACGTTTTTCCACCTACCCATTCTGGAATGGTCTAACAAGGAAAGAAATGGTAATCTCCGGGGGGGGGAGATAATTTTTTTACCCCCGACCATCCGACCTTCCTTGAAAGTGGAAAGAAAAACATAGAATGAACCAGATTGGTATTCCAAAAAGCCAAGGTCTTTCGGGAACAATGCACGCCCTTGAGTCTTCGTATAGTTGCGCTGATAGGATAGGACCGGGACACTCGCGCACATGCGTAGCTGATCCCGATTAACCTCATGCTGGGCATGCGCTGTTGGAATATCGAACTGGCTCATCACCTACGGACGCCCCTGTCACTCTGAGCAGTTAATTACCCTCGGGGCAGAAATCGGGCTCTTTGTTCATGGAAATTACATTGAAAAGCTTTGTAACTTTATTGAATTAAATAATGGAGCTTTTGGAGATTCATTGTTCATTCTCTGGACAAAACGATTTGTCTGTTTTCGTTTTTAACAGCGTCTCAAAAGTGACAAACGACCCCACAGCAGGCTCCGCCGATGTAATTATATTGACAGATCGTGGACAGAATATTCTAGATAACAAAGCAGCTAAACGTTCGTGCCTTAACCAAAAATCGGGGAAATTTTTTTTTTAATTTATTGCTTTTTGCGTATAATAGATACACAATAGAAATTGAAATGGCTCTCGTGCTAAAAAATACAGTAAAAGAAAAGCATATTAAGAACATCAGGTATCAAGTACCACAGCATCACCATCCACCACACTAAATATATACAGATTATGATCCACAAAATTCATTACTAAAGGGAACGAGCGTCGACGCCTGTTTGACTAGGAGTCTTTTTTTCCTGGAGTTAGTTTGTCTGGGGAATTTGATTATAACCACCTCGTGCAAGTAACTCATTGAAATGTTCAATGTCTGCTTTTCCCTTGTATATAGACCCACTCCATTGTAACTCCCGTCAAAATTCTCCAAGGCTAACATTTAACAAGAAAAATCATTATGGACAATTATTCCAACCTCCCATTCTTCATGTAATAAGTTTCAAATTTTACTGACGCTCAACTTAATTGCAGTGATTGTCTGGGTGAATCATTATTTCTTATCATCCATGAATTCTATTGTAAATTAATCAAAAAGGATGGCATTGCGTGTTATTCATTGACAGCGTTATCTGTCAATACAGAAACCGACAGCGAACATGTACATGTACAGCTCACAAGTACTTCCAAGCAGATAGACGCAACATTATAATCAACAGTCTATTTTTTACAGTTCAAACAACAACCTTTTGAAGAGAGACTAATAATTTACAGGCCACTCAATTACTGTGTGTAAGGTTCTGCTGTTTGACTATGACTCTGCTTTGAAAATGAATTGTGCTAACTTTTCTCGTCCATTTGAACCCTAAATTTATCTCTGCCAAATTCTTCTCAGCTACTGCAAATCGTAGAATTCTTTTAATTGTTATATAAGCTATCCAGCTACATTTTATTCAACCTGTGTCTTACCTTGTAACTAGTTTATATAAAGTTTTCATTACAACCAATATCCTTTTATTTGCTTCAAGCTGTCTCAGTTTAGGAGTGCGGAAGACATATTTCATGCCACTGGTATAGTTCGCATTTTATTTTGCTTTCCGTCATGTAAATCGCATGCAATTAATTTATACCTCTATTCTTGAAATAAACAAAATGATGAATTTAATTATAAAATATACCAAAGCATGAAAAATTAATTTGACGCGTACATTACATTTATTTTTCATTTGATAATATGTAGAATTCAATCCTAATTGTGTCTTCAATAAACAGGTTGAAAATTGTGGCGGATTTACTTTTGTGTTAATAGAAAATCCATGTCTTTCTATATCCACAAAATTCCGGTTGACGATGTGGCACCTCAATCTTTTTTATCTTTTAATGATTACTATTCAATTAATAAGTCATCTTGCGCAGTGAAGTAGTCGTACAAAAGACGTACTTTGGAGAAACTGCAATAGAAGAATACGTCTAATGCAAATTGGTCAGCGAAATATCAGATATACGGAGATATGCACCACCCTTAATTTAAAATGGATGTATAGCTTATCGATAATGGAGCATTTATTAAAGGTCTGAAGTGGGATGTTTGAATTGCGTAAGTCGTGCCCCCGTCTTCTCGGTTCACGCCGTTTTCACGTTTTACTCCTGCAGAACATCTGAAGTTCTGTTAGTATTTCTAGAGTAGAGTGTAGTGTCCACTTGGCCTGGGATACGTCCACCTTCCTTGGGGTACGGGGATTGATTTTGAGCTGCACCGGGAGTTCTCGACTTCAGAGAACGTGAAACGCCGTCCAGCGGGTCGCTTGCGTTGATATCGCTCGGGCCGATGCCGGATCCGCGGCGGCAGCAGAGGACCGTGAGGAGAGCTTTCTTGAACTGAGGGTTCTTGAAAGCATAGACGATCGGATTGGCCACACAGTTGATGAAACCAACCGCCAGGGTGATTGAAAAACCGAGCTGGTCGATGTTGGCGCTGGTCCCGGGGAAAGAGAGATAGAAAAATAGAATTTGATTCGGGGCCCAAAGAAGGCCGAACATCAACACAAGTAACTGTAGCATCCTGACGATATTGTGCCGGCTTCTGAGCAGGTTACCGGCAGCTACAAGTTGACGATGGTTCTGAAGAGCCTCCTCCCTCTTCCTCAAGGTCTTGACCATGGTTCCGTATGCAAAAAGCATTGCCATTGTGGGGAGGAGGTAAGTTAACAAGAATGTTGCGGTGGTACAGGTGATTTGGAGGGCGGTTGAGGGCCAGTAGATCTCGCAGTAGCCACAAGCATTAACTCTGGTGCTGTAGAAGCAGTACGTTTCTAGGATGGCGGAGAAAATCCAACACAGAGTCACCTTGAGTCTAATTCTTGGCACGGTGAAGTAGCGACGATATAGGAACGGCTTGACGACACAGAGGTACCTGTCCACTGTGACGAGCAGCAGGTTGTAGATGGAAGCGGTCACGCAAGTCCAGAGGGGAAAGTCTGATTTGAAGAAGCGACACACGAACTCTCTCCACAGCAAGCTCTCCGGTTTGAGGTCAAAGACAAACGGGCGACTTGCCATAAACACTGAGCTGCAAAAGTCAGCGATTGCCAGGTTGAACAAGAAGATATTGGCGGTCTTCATCCGGAGTCTTGGCAGTCGGAAAAAGACGACGAATACGAGGCTGTTACTGACCAAGCCGATAACAGCAAGGGTCAAGTGCATGCTTTCGGCACCAACAGGTCCGATCTCACGAATGAAGAAGGAAGGATGACTGCAGTTAATCATTTGATCCATATTTCATTTGAACAGGTGTCGGCACCATCAGTCTGAATCTACTGGGAAAAATAACACACAATGCAGTCTACAACAACGCTGTCCGACACCTTGCACCAGGGCTTTATAGGTACTCAGACACAAATCGCATTTTCCTCGCACTTTGTGTTGCTGCCCTTGGCGTGGTTGTGATTATGTATCGCAATGGTTACAGATGATTCCGTGGAAAGAGAACGAGTCTACTTACTCGTTGGCAGATCGAGTCTGTAGGCGTTCTCACCAGCTTCTGTAAACACCAAAACAGTATAGTTTGAAAGGGAGAGGTCACCCTTCGTTTAACCAAGACGCAGTCCAGTCAGGGAATATTGGATTTCCTTCGCCTCACTTGGCAACGTCTAAGCACAGATGATTCCGTTGCTTACTGGAGAAAATAAGATTGTGCTGCTTGACTTGGCTTTATCTACCAACTCAGGAACTCCAGATCACTCACGTAATTAATAGCTAACCTGTAACATTTTTCTTAGGGGCAGTAATGGGCCTTCCACTCTGATTGTAATGTCGGGTGATCGGTGAATTACTTCGATGTAAATACTTGACTCCACCGTGCATAATTATCAGCGGGCAACGAGAACTTATTAGCAACTGTCCATCAAGATTTATAGTTGGCTATTTGGCTGTCGTTGCCTCTAAACCATTCAAAAATCAACAGGACAGTTGAGAAATGAGTACACAGCATCTTTATACTGAAATGTGATGTAGCTTCTTTAAAAAGTCCGATTGCATAAGCTTTGGCTATCAGCTGCAGATCCCTATGCGTATAGCGCAGGTAATTCATCCATATCAACTCACTTCGGTGGTTTGTCGGAGCCAGTCTCTTCCCTCTCTCTCTGTCGTTCCACAGATGGTGTTGATTCATGTACGAGACTCGTGTCAACGAGATACAACATTTAAATTTATTCCTTTTGCGTGTCATTCGATGAATGCACGCCCGAGGAATCCCCTAGAATTATACGTAAATAAAAAACGACTACCCAAGCCCCGGCATATCAATCCGAAAAACCCGTCATATTGTCGCCACTGAAATCACGATTTTTAACAACACATTCACTCTTCTTTCGACAGTCCCCCGATAGATTGATGTCCGACGCGTGCTCAAGACCGACTGCATCGGTGAAAGTTTTCCCTTGTCAGTTTGGTAGAAGTATATGTGGCTTGCTTTTGAAAGCATGCTCCATTATTGCGGTTATCAACGGTTGCTAGGCGCCAAGAAGTTCCGGAAGGGTCTTGGGGCATTATTTCCGATTTGAGTGATGCTGACAACCACTTTGGTGTTAATGAGCCTCGCTAATGATAGCCACCAATAAGCGGTGAGAAGTCTTGACTTGGTTAGATCATTAAGTCACTCTCATTGCTCCGAGGTGCACATATTGCTGGCAGATTAACGACGTGCCTGGTCATAAAATTTAATGTTTTGGGCAATCTTGTTTAAATCGCGGTAAAACTCGAACTTTGTTCACAAGTTTGACAAATCACATTGCTGAATTATGAGATCTGTAGCGATCTGTCTATAATCCTACACTTTGATGGTCAAAACTTTGAAAAACATCATCAAAGTTGGACAGCCATAATCAAGCAGGGGAAGGCTAATAGTGTTGACGCTCAAAAACAAAATACGCGGCATAGAACATCTGTCGGAAAAACAGTCTTGCAACAAATGTCAATTTCCGCTGTCTGTGAAGCCTCGTTGATTGAAAAGATGTTCTTTCATCTCTTCAAGAGATTGCATGCCCGCGTGTTGTCACAGTGTAGCAGCTATTTGAGCAATGATTAACAACAACAACCGAAGTGGGTCTTTTTCTTTTACAGGGGAAATACATTGAACAAAAAAAAAAGCTATAAATGTTCAACGTGCCTTCTGCCCATCCCTTTAATGAAATATGGGCCCGCCCCAACGGAAACATTTTTGTCTCTGTATTACACTCTTCTGCTCCCTATCAGTAGTCACGCACTTTGATTTGTGAGCGTGTTGCTTTTTAGCCATTAAAAATTATCGTGAAGTTATCGATCAGTGCTCATGTTGCGTATGCCGTTAAAAGCGCGTGCGCGTACTTGATCGGTAGCCATGGTAACCGAGGCACAATCTTTGATTTCTTTCCTGATTTATCGACATTATTTCAGACGATGCTGTTGACCAGGTTATAAAACGTACATTTCCCGGGGCCAAAAAACGTATGACCTAAAGGCAATTACCACAGTAAGCCAAGTGCGCACAAGAAAAACACCTCCAATGCAAACATGAGACGCGAGGAAACTGTCTGTAGACTAGGAGTACAAAATTACCCGACACACTCTATCATATTCAACAGACTTATTGCCAATAATATTCTTTATTTCCATAACAGACGTGGATACAAAAATGTGGAAACAAATACAACTAGTGCTATCGTTAAATACACCAAACAAAAACTACACTGAGTTTTTCAACGGTTAGATTAAGCTAGATTCTCCAAATCTAACCCAAATCCATCCAACATTGGCATGGTTTTGCTTGATTCCAAATGATTTAGAAAGGTAAATCTCCGGCAATAAGGGTTTAATATCCCAATTTTATTACAGAGGACAGAGTATGTCCATGTTATTGGATAGCGATGGGATTGAGGTGGATTTAGTTCAGTTCGTTGCAAAATTGCCGTTATTATGAAATGTTTGCTCAGTGTAAACGGCTAATCACTAAAGCACAGTTAACCTGACGGAGTCAGACAAATTTTTCACCCAAAATTTTTATTTCTTCAAGAGAATGTAAAAAGACGACAAAAAAACAAACATCTTTTATTAAAGCCAATGACCTAATTATCTAGTGAGTTCCTTTTTAAGGCGAATCTATGACAAACATTTTCCTGACGAAAATTATGGTAATGTGGTTGAAATGTAATTGGAATATAGGAATGCACAAACTTAAACAAAAACTCATTCATACATCCACAATATATTCAAATTTAATTCGGTTTTCATAATTTTTTTTCGACTTTGGTGTTCCCGAGTTGGTCCAGTTTACTAACTGAACTAATTATGAAATATAGATAGTTCATACATGTACCATAGTCTGTTTTTCTACTTTGAAAAACTGCAACCTATTAACTGAGTGCCAAAGGAATTACTAACCAAATATTAACCGCGTAAAAAGCGTCATAATACCTCACAAACTGTAAATAGCTAGCAATACATGACATTCCACATTTTAAAAATAAATTGTTCTTTAATACGTTAAGTTTGACAAACGGCTTATTTCCAAGTGGGTTTTTTTTTTGACAGACAGGTAGGATTCACTACTTCATATTCACATGCAAAGAAAATGTGCATGCAACAACAAGTAGCAAGTATAACTAGATCCTGGTAGTCATTATTTAGAGGGTAAGCTGTAAGACAACACCAATTCATTAATATGACACTCAATGAAGAGAATTGGCTAATTGAACCAAGGTGGCGCACCCTTTCCATTGTTCGCTAATTTTCTGTCCCCAAAAATGGAGAACATTTTGCCAATTTTTCTTGGTTCCCAAGGCTGGATTTGCAAATAATTTCATTGACAGTCACACATTATTTTTTCTGAGAACCAGTGTTTGCTGGTCCTATGAAGTTTACACCTATTCTAAAAACGTTGAAAGTCACTGAGGGTGGAATGTTTTTCAACTCAATGAAGTTTGCATAACATCCTGTTCGTTTGAGTGAGTAAACTGACTAAGACCATGCTCCAAGGTCAAGACTGTGCTTTGACATGACACTAGTGTCAAGGAAACATTTGGCAAGTGGCTACAGCCCTTTCCCATGGGTACACATGTCACCTTTAGCCGCAACCAGTTATTTAGGCCATGGCTCTGTCATTTTGACTACATGACTTTCTTGTACTGTCAAAATTGGTTATGCAAAGAAAATAGTCTTGCACGAAACTGGGCCCCAATATAACAGCATAGCCATATATAACATACATATACCACATGGCCTTATCACAAACCTAGAGTGTAGTATTCATGCTCCAATTTCAATGAGTCGCCAGAACTTGCTGAACACAAGAAACTGCTTGTGAGTTTCTTTGTGTATGGCAAACATCAGCTTTACACCTGGCAGATTGCGCATCAGATGGGCTGGGAAACCGTGTTTGCTGAGCACATATTTTTAGAACCAAGCAGATCTTATGAAATTGGCTAATGGTGCAAAGGTTCCAGAAGTGAAGTTCACGTTCAGCATCATATGGAGTGCATATGGGTAATTCTATAAATTTGGGTCTCATTATCTTGATGTTCCTGTTACGTCTGACATACGATTTTCGAAGTTTAGAACAATTCTCTCATCTGTATCGGTGATTAAGTAATGCAAATTTCCGGCCAAACAAACTAACTTGTTTAACTAAATATAGTTAGAAGTCAATTTCAAAGATACTTCCGTGCCAAACTGCACACGTCAGGTGTAACTGGGACACCAAAAACGTCACTTTTTGGTCCCCATGTTTATACAATGACCCATATGTCCTCACCGTGAGGTGAACCAGCACTATGAAACAGGCTTTAAAGTAATAATCCCTTGACACAAGTACAGTAACTACGTGCTTCTACAAATGAAAAGATAAGCTCATTACATGTTTTTAAACTTTAAAATGCCAAACCTTGCTTATTTTTATTTGACTCTTCAGGTTTGGATTCTGTAACAAACAGTTTTCCAAAGATTCTGATCAACTTCTTTGTTTTTCTAATAGTTTACCATGTCGTGATCCACCTAATAAGGCTATGCACTGGTGATACTACCACGTGGTACCTGAGCAAAAAGCTTTGATATCTAGGCTGTCTGTTGCGGGATGTTTAAATTTTCAGGAATGCCTCCAGGCTCTCTCCCTCGACCGCGTTGTCAAATGCAGCAAAGTCCTACGTGAGCAAAATCGGCAAAAGGTTAACCAAATCAGCAGGAATGCCACGTGGGATTTTTCCGGGGGTGCTGAGGTGAGGTATGCGGAGAGGTTTCTGGGGACAATTGGGGGAAGGGAGGATAAAGCTCATATGGTCAGGTGTGGCATTTGTCCTCTATATTCTGTCAACTCTCACACTACGATCTCTGTAGATGTTAGATCAGTTTAGAGTTGAAAAAAAAAATCCATTTCTATTTTCAATTGTTTTGCTTTTTCAAGGTTGTGTCATGTGAGTTATCCCTTCAGATGACCTTCCTCAACTGTAGATAACTATTCCCCACATCAGTGAGTTCATGGAAAAAGGCTTCCATTGGACCTTGGAGGACAAGGACAGCCACAGGTGGAAGAGGAATTTGGCTAACATAAAGATCACATCTAAAGCTTCAGGTAAGTCAGGTTTTCTGTCTTTTGAGGGTTCTATTCATTCAAGAGATGGCCATTTTGAATCCGAAATCCCTTTTATTCACTGATCACTCTGACATGAGATGCAATCTGACTATTTTGCTAAAACTGTGATTTATAGCATCCCTTACTGAAAAAATATTGATATTTGATTAGTCACATGACCTTTTCTCCATATTTTAGAACTATCCATCAGAGTACATGGATGGTACTCCGTAATCTGCCAATACTGTTATCATGCACATTAAGTTTTTAGAAAATTCTTAAAGGGACAGCCTCGCTTTCAATTCAAGATGGCCGACTTGTGAATTTGGCCAGTGGATCCAGTGCAGAATGGTAGATGGTGTGCCAACTGCAAACAAGTTTGAGTAAATTAATTTTGGAGTTTTGCCCTGCCCGACGTGTATTTTAACACTGTATACTCCACGTATGCCACCAAAGGCTTGTGAAAAAACCAACAGCGTACTTGGTTGGGACTCGAACCCATGCCTCCTGCTTACTGGTGCAGACGTCCTTAACCACTCGACCACTGAGCTACATGTCGGGCAGGGCTAAACTCCAAAATTAATTTACATCTCAAATTCATCCTTGAAAAGTTTGAGTAACACAATGAGCTCTATGACGGTTATTTGGATCAGTATTAAGTTCTACTGCCATCTCTGTGCACACAGCTCCCTTTTTAAAAAAACAAAACTTACTCCAAGGTACGTGTCATCGTTGAACAGCTGTGGAGGCAGGGCATGCTCGTCTCCTATCAGCTCTCTCATCTTATTCTTTCCCTCCTCGTTGGAAGCAATGTCAATCTTCTCATAGGCAATCTTCTTCGAATCCAGAATCATTTCAATGCGCTGCTGGTTCTTTTTCATCTGCATAAATAGAGATTTTGATTTACCTCTGCTAATTTTTTCTTGAGTTTTGAGTCAAGTGACATGCAGCACGTATGCATCATTGAACTTGCGCTAGTGTTTTTGTTACATGAAAAAGCCGTAGGTACAGCTTGGTAGTTAGTAAAAGGTCATGGGTGATCTCATGATCAATGAAACATCATCCTAGTCATGTTAGACAACTTGACCAATGACCAACTTAGCAGTTGAGACAACAGAATTGGACTTTGACAGAGAACTTGTCAACAAAAGCAACCAGGCATATCCTTTAGGTTGCATAAATCACCCTTGATTCACATGACCTTGCTTTGTGGCAACACTAACTGAATAAAGCTTAGAAATATTATTTTGCGTTCTTGAAATTTGCGAGGAGCCTGTAAATCACATACATGTACAATGTAATTCACACGATGTTCTGTATACATGAACCTGCTGACATTTGTACACAGCTAGCTTCCTGACAGCATTTTTACACGAGTGTCAGTACATGGACACCACATGGCAGGTTACCAAGTGATGACATGTCTCAATGAACAAAATACCAAGCAACATGAGCTCAATTGCAGAATACCCCACCACCCTGCACAATCAACCTCATAGCCAGGTACAGGTCAAAGTGTCACACTCTTCTCAAGGGATTTTCACCTTGTACCCACGTGACCAGTCATTCCAGAGGTCGTTTTTTTAGAGTGGCAGGGTATTCTGCAATAACTCGGCAACATGTCCAGTAACTTGTTCCATTTTACCAAACACGCGATCAAGACATGACCATGGATCAGTTGTCTCCAAGATTGAATTGTCTTTAGTGGAGAGGATCAATAGTTGACTTGTCTGAGCATCGTCGTTTGCTGGAGTATTAAAATGATGACAGAGATGAAGCTTTGATTTATCCATTACATTTGCATGCAACAAGTGAATCTTTACAAATCTTTACTTAAAAAAAAAAACAGCTTCAGTTGGTCCATATCTCTTGAAAATTTACATATGGATGATTTATTTACTAATCAACCTGATGGTTTTGATGAAATGATAACCACACAGTTTACTTGTCTGTAAAAATAGCAAGACTTTTGGGTCAGTGACCAACCCTTTTTGGCTTGATCATTTTTGGAGGTGTACGACATCTTGGTTTCCCGCCATGCTAGGATTGGCCAAAATCGCTTCAATTCTAATGACAAATCGTAGCTCAGCTTTCATGTGTGGGAGACAGATAAACTACAAGGAAAAGATAGGAGCCGTGATGTGATTGGTGAAGCTGTAATGCTGCAGACAGCAATAAAGATTATGCATGCTGCTTACTTCCTGAACAGTAATCACTTCTTTGTGGGAGTAGTGCCTTACTGTTCTGATTTTACTGCTGATTTTTTCATGAATTTCACCATTTTAATGAGACATAAGGTGAATATACCTCCCCATCAGATATCTAACTTCACCAAGAAGGCATGTATGTAAGTTTACTGAGCAGATATCTGCAATAGAGGACGTTGATGTCTATGCGAGTTTGTACATTGCTATCTGAAAGGCCTGTACTATAAACCTTACAGATCTGGAATTATACCATCAGATGTACAAATCCAGCAGTGAATTCTTAATATTCAGATTGGCTTCAAAATCCCACAGCGCTACGTCCGCCCCAAAAGTGCTAGAAGGCACACGGGAATGGTAGTTTCCAGACATACATATTGGGCTGGGCCTCGATGGGCGGACGAGGAAGAAAATGGCTTGCAGACGTGCAGACTTCACAATGCAAGCCTTGATCATGTTGATGTCATGATGGAGGCCATGACAAGTTAGGATTCTGTCACCAGTTCTTTTAAAGCTCCAAAAGGATAATTATTCCTCGAGCGTAAGCTACTTACGTCAAGGCTGCCAGTGACACTCGAGAAGTAGTACTTGATACCCATGGCTGTGGTTGATTTTTCAGTTAATAAGGCGTGACAAACAAGAGGCTCGGCCTATGCCACTTTCAACTTGATCCCCGGAAGTAACGCCGCGCCTGGCAATAATGGAGCGCCCTCTGCTGTTTGATTTGTGAGAATGTCCCGGAAGGTGGACAGACATAATACATGTACATGACCTGATTCGATATTTCAGCTGTTGTCGTCATCACCGGAATTGTTTTATGATTGACAAGTGACCTGTGGCAGCAAATCTATTGAAAGAGCAGACCTGGAATCTTAAATCCCTGAATTAGATAAGTAACGACCTCTCAACTGAAATAACTTGGGGAAGACTATATGTCTTTTCTTTTCTTTGTTAATTAGTGGACTAGGACAACCGTCAAGTCTATTTGCTCTGACAAGGACTGCAAGACTGACCCATGGCATGATTGGGGGCAAAACAAGTAAGCAGCGTCCCCAGTAAACATTTGCATTAACTGATTGCACCAGTCACAATTAAGCAGCTGCTCAGAAATTTCCTAAACAAAATAGCTCTGTCAATACAAAACAACCTCCCTTCGAGTCCCTTTAAGATACTTAAATGAAAAATGTTTTCACTATGATTGATTACCCCCCCATCCTCATTTTTTTCGGGGGAGGGGCATTGTCCCCGTCCCCCCTCCCGATCTGCCCTTGGGGCTACATGGCATTTTTTCATATTCGTTTGTATTCAAACTGATCCTTATTACTCATGTTTTGAGTATATGTACCAAGTAAAATGAAGAAAAAAATTCCAAAATTCCCGGTTTCAGTAGATGAAATAACAGGAAGATTATACCAGAACACGAGTCACATGACGAAACATAACAGTTTTCCACCGGCCCACCCTATCCAACTTACTTTGTTTGGAAAATGCTGTACGCTTTTACATCCCTCATTGATTGTGAAAGGTCAAGGGTCAGGATTCAGAAATAAATAATTATTTATGCGACTGTTTATTTTTGTGTTTTAATAAAAGTGCTCTCTATATTTGCGTCACTGAAATTCTGCAAAATTCTGCAATAAACAGATCACTATTTTGCTATATAACAATAATTTGGCGATACTTTTAAATCCTGAAGAACGGTATCTCGAAAAAGTGAGATGACCTGAACATTAACCTACATGTAAGTCTTTTAAATTTGGCCTTGGAAAACGAATTCGTTGGCAAACGAATGAAAGGTTTACATTGCGTCATTTTTGGGCTGAAATATATAAATCTGAAGGACAAGGATAACCCCCTTCTCATAATTCTTTTATGTGATTAAAATCAATTCAATTAATTAACTTTACAAAAAGATTACATAAAATTATCGACCCAAATAATTGCGATTCCGAATGGATATGTATACATGAAAACAAAACCGAAATTATTGCAGTCTCAATAATCTCAACCATCAAGGTATATGTTTGACAAAAAAATTGCGAGTTCTGTTTTGCATCTATTTCATAGTCACCAGTTGAAACCATTATGTTTAAATACATATACTTTATAAGTTACAAAAGCCAAGCAAAACAATTCTACTTTATTTCATTATAAATCAGCAAATCTATTCATACCCTAAAATAGCCCAATTTTTTGAAACTAACGAACTACGTCTGTACTCCAGCAGAATGGGGTGGCATTATTTTAAAATCTTTGTACTTCTAACACGGGGGCATCGGACTGATTGGTTATACAGAGAGAAAATGATCATCTTAAGTCTCGGTTGACCTTTTCAGCTATAATGTTTTCTAGACTAGGAGGTCCATTTACGAATACGTGTACAGGATTGCTCAAGTCTTCATTTACAATTCCTTCTGCAGTATGATAAGATATTGAAATCTTTTTAACTTAAAAATAATTTCATCGCAAAAACAGGCAAATTGTATATCCAGCCAGGCTGATCACAATGGCCTTTGCTATCGTAAAATAATTCTGTTTGCTACACATTGTATTCACAATCATGTTTAAAAATATAACACACACAAACTGACAAAACACGCTGCGTGCAGTGCTATAAAAATCAACCCATAAGTACAAAACTCCATCCTTGATAAAAAAGTAACTAAGAAACGTTTTTAAAGCATTTACACATGCTTATTAAATGATCAATTTTGATTTTGTGTGAACGAATACATCAAGATTGCCACGTAAAAGCTTGCTGCAAAATTGTTGTTTCTCGCAAAATGATGACCTTTTTTCGACGATATGAAATTCTTCAGGTACAGTTCGATAAACAATTCGTTATAAAGTTTCGAGAGATAAATGACAAATTGCAATGCCAGTACGTGTTTTTTTAAAGCTAAAGATAGATGCTCGGAAAAGCAAACACATGTTCGAGACATGTACATGTCATCATAAAAGCCGGTCGCAGAGTCATGCACAAAGTATCCATGGCCCCATCCGATTTTTAAGACATCGATAATCATTTTTTTGCCTCTTGAAAATCAAGAAAATTCACTGTGACAAGAACGTCGACTGTGTGCTTTGCATAATACATTTTTGAAGCATGTTGTACAAGAATTTAGATGTCATATCTTTCACAGATTGTCTTCAGTGATGGTACTTAGCAGTTGCATGGGAGTACAGACCTTTTGAAGAGCGAGAATGGTGGGGATTTTGATAACTCTCTTGAGGCTTCGTGCACTATACAAAGAAAGTGATATCGGAATACTGTTGAGTGTATCACTCGCCATTCTGGAAACCCAGCAGTTCTGTTATGGGGGGAAAATAATCGCAGCAGATCTACTCATCCAGCGGGTGTCCTTTCTTTGAGTATGGCTGGAAATGCCAGCTACTGCCAGCCAGTTGTATGAACAACATGGCAACAATAAACTAGTTCCCCTGACGTCCGGTTTTTAGGTTTTTTCTCCTTTTTTTTTTACTGGAGTTAAGCCATTTTAAAGTTCTGTGCTGACTATGTTGTCGTCCTCGTCACTGTTCTTTAGTTTCAGCTCTGGAGACTCCTCTCCGATGTTGTAAGGGGGCAAGTTATTCTCTTCCTCCTCGACATTTAGATCATTCTCGGCTGCTTTCATCACCATTGAGTTGCGGTACTCGTCGAAGTGAGGATTGACGTAGTAGGTAAAGGATTTCTCCCCGTCAGGGCTGATCAGGGCAGCGTCATCTGCGCTCGTCGTCGGACCCTTGACAACTCCATTTGCTAGGGACGACATCGAGTTCTTCCTGGGGATCGGCCTCAGTGCCCCGTCGTCCTCTCTCTCCTCCTCGGCAGTTGCCCGGTAGGCTGGAATACTGGTGACATCCGGACCGTACCCGGCTGATTCCAGATCGAGCCCCGACCGCACCAGGTCACCGTTGCTGCTGGGTTTCTTTCCATAGCGACTTCCGAAGCCACCGACCGTTTGGGTGTAGACGATGCCCGAGTCTACAGTCGTCACCTCCTCCTTGTTGCGTCTGGACAAGGACAGGGACCTCCTCACGCTCTTTTTCTTATTGATTTGTTTCACCTTTCTCCTCTGTCGGCGCCACCAGATGGCATACACGACGAGGACGATCAGAACAAGCCCAAGGATGATGCCAAGTAGGATAGGCCCGACTATTTGAGCAAGCGTCTTACCGGGCAGGACTTGGATCGCATGCCTGGCCGTTGCTTCTCCAATGTCGTTCACCGCCTCGCAGCGGATCGTCACGTTGTTGTCGTTGTCCTCTAAGTCGGGAAGGACCAGAACAGACCCGCTCTTTTCCAGTCTGGCCCGGTTGAATCTCGGATGTTGCTCGAAGGAGACCTGATAGTCGTTGTAATGCCAAGTGTAGGCAAAGTTGGGTGGATTTCCAGTCGCTACGCACCGGAACATGGCATCCACGCCAGTTTCCATGTCCGTTTCGGCTTCGATAGTCACAATCGGCGAGTGCTGAACTTCGAGGGTGATCTGACAGGCTCTATACTGCCCTGAATCCGGCTGACAGGTGAAAGTTTGTTGATTTGCTGAAGCCTGGGCTAAAAACTCAGCGTTTATCCCTGGCCCAGGTGAATTGGTGTTGAAGTTAGAACTGCTCAGTGGTTGGTCCCCAAGATACCACCTCAGCTCCACACTGGGGTCGCTAGAGGCGCATCGTAGGGACAGTTGGTCTCCAACTTCAGCAATTTTTCCCTCTGGGATCCAACAGACGGGGTCGCCTGTTGGTGGCACTCGGATTACCGTAAGAGTCGCAGGTCGGGAACTGAACGTGGCTGGAGGGATGTCCCCTCTCCCGTCGTTTACGATGATATTACATATGTACTGGCCCTCATCCTCGATCTGAACCTGACTGATCACGAGGTTGTAATCTCCGCTTCCTTCCTCTCCTTCCACCGAGAATCTACTGGGGGTACCAGACGGAAGTTCCCGCCTGTCTCCCACCACGATCTGGGTAGGATTGCCCGGGACAGTCCAGAACACGGTGGCCTGTGTTTCGGCGATACTGCAATGCATAGTCACGGGAGTGTTCATCAGTATCTCGGCATCTCTGGGTTCCCTTTGGAACATCTGGGATGAAGCTGTTTGTAAGTTGTGCAGAACAGCGATCAGCAACACTGTGATTTTACACAACGAAGCCACGGCCATTGTCACTGTGTGTGCAGTGGTTGATAAAAAAGTCAGTCGGTATTCAAACACGTACCATTAGTTCGCCAGAATCCCACGGTCCAATCTCGATTCAGTCCTCATCAAAACCGGATAGATTCACTGTCCCGTTTTCAACTAAATCGCAATTTCCGAGTGTCATCTCCGTAAAACCAGTTGGAAATTTCTTGCGCTCGATCTCTCTGATTTTTCCCCTCGGTAGCTGTTTAAGTCTCTGTCTATTCCGTTGATTTACCGAGATGCGATCGCAATGGTAGGCCTACAGTTGCGCATCACACCAAGCAGTACCACGCATCATCGACTGGAGGCGGTTATGTCATGACGTCAGTTAGCCGTGGAGGCCGTGTTTCTTTCATATGCCACCACTTTCACACTGGGCCACACCTGACATCCTTAATGCCATTCAGTCAACTGTTCGATGCAAATAAAGAATAGATCGGGCTAACAATGCCATCATGAATATTCAAGTGGGGTCAAACCCCGCAGCGATCCTCGATAACAAGTGGGTTTTGTTTGCTCATTTTATTCCTTTGAACAGCATGTGCCTCCAGTAAGTGAAAGACGAATGTGCTTCAAGATCAACTTGGTTCCTAGTGCAACAGGTAAACATGACCTTTTGACCCCACTGCTTGTGATTGAGGAGACTGGAAGAGAACAGAAAATAAATGAATAAAATTAATTTTAGTACTTGCTCCTTGAGATAAAAGTAATGGTTTCTGCCCAGATTTGGATTACTCCAATTTCCCAAGCGTTTCCAGAACCCAGAAAGTTGAACTGAATTTAGCAGATCCCATGAATCGTTGTACATGTACATGTTCTTTTGTTAGTATTGTATCCTTTTTACCGTTGGTGTGTTCGTGTACACCTTTTATATGTCTGCCCGTATACGTGCACATTAATTGTCCGGAAGACAGATTTTCTCGTGTGGGTGCTGGCTTGGTATTTGGAGAATTTCGGCCAGACGAAGCTTTTCGTAAGAGCGTAACAATACCTGCCTCAAAATCCATTCTAAGGATTGGCCCTCACATTTTCCACGACCTCATTCTTTGATGTCTGAAAACCACGCATGGGCGGCTTTTTTATTTATTATTTTTTTCGTTCACAAACACAAAAAGGTTTCTTCGACTATTACCGTATAAGGTAACGACGACCTCGAACTTTATTATGTGGCTGTTCTGCTCATTAGAATGATAATTCCAAAGGTTGGGTCACGAAATGAAGTACCAGTTTGAAGTGATGAATTTCTTTTAAACAAAATGGCCGACTCCCCGCGCTATGTAACAATGTGGGTACCGGTACTCGGGGGCATATTGTAAATTGCAAATCTGTAAACAGTGCGCTTGACTCTACATGTTATCTGATGCAAATTAAGTTTAAGCTTGTTTTCACCGTAAAGGATTCTCGGTGATTCTCGATTATCAAGTCTAAAAGTCCGGTAACAGCCGGTGATAATTCCTTTCTTCAGGTTTACTTCTCTCACTTCTAGTCTCGTAACCTGATTAGATTTCATCAGGTAGGAGAAAGGTAATAACAAGGGGGGCAGAACCATAAGATCAGAGTATAAAGAAATGATCGAAGACTAGACATTCTAAAATTGATACCTATCCCTTTAAAACATGCTAAAAATCAAGAATAAATATCCTGAGTTTCGAAAGTATCCGATTTTGGCGACGAAAGCTTCACATGTGTCTTTGACTTGAGAGCGTAGAAGACAAAGGCTAAATTAAAGTAATACTCTAGATGTGTTTTTAATCTAATAATTTTGCAAGGGAGTGAGTGAGGGAGTGACCATGTAAAAATTACATTTACATCATCACTTAAAAACCTACCGGTTGCTCAATGAGACAGTTTGATTAAATTCATCTTCGCATTGCTTGACGAGAAAAGACAACAAATTGGTTCCGGCAAAAGTGTCATCCTGCACGGGCAGGAAGGTTGGCTGCACCGGTGTTGCTATGGGAACGACCAAACACCTGCCAGACTAATCTAACCAACACCAATGCTTGCATTATCTTTCGAATGGAGGTGTCGAAAAATTATCTTAGTGATTTAAAATGGAGATGGCAAGATTTCACAAATATCAGTCCATGGCACCATTTCAGATTGAAAAATATATTTTTAGATCCATTTCGAACTCCTTCTGGATGTTGTGATTGCGACCAAGTACAGAATTAGAGAATGGATCAAATTATTCTTTGTAGGTTTTATGGAAGAAAATAATAGTTTTCAGTACCAGGACAGGCAGCACTCTTGAAGGTGAAAGAAACAAATCAAACTTATAAAAACTCATTATAACAGTGGTATGAATTAATATCCCAAAGATCACACCACTTAAAGTCTCTATATCCATTTTAATGTTGACTTCATTTTTTCAGATTGCCGAACAAAAATTACAAGAACTACTTATTTCCTTAATCTGGGTGGAATGCGTATCGTAGTTACAAGATATCATTGTTATTTATGGGGCCATTTGGTCAATCTAGCGAACTTCTTATCTATATTTGTGAATAACACAGATAATAATAGAGATGGAATACTATATTTGTGAAAAATAAATGTGAAAAAATTAAGTACAACATAAAATATGATGAAAAGGATCACCAGTACTGTCCCGTCGTTGGGAAAGCCAGCCAAAAATATCTGAGTACGATAAAAAAAAATGGTAAAGATTTCATGAATGATCGAGAACAATTTGCGTTTTGAACATATGTGCTAATAAAATAATGGATGAACGGGACAAAAGGGTTAATTCGTCTCCTAACAAGCACAGCCGAAAATAGAATACATTGTAATAATACTTTCTTGTAACATGGTTGATATATAAGAGAAGTCGTATAAAATAGTTTTCGAAGTAATGAGCCATTTAAGAGATATTATTTGGTTAATGTGGTATCTTATCTTTGGACAGTCTAAAAAGTTAAATATTATTCGTGACAAAATATTTCACAGTGTCTTTACCGTGGTTTTTATTTTTAAATCAAATTTAAAAACCATTTTAATATTTACTAGGGTAAATACAGAATTTCCTGAAAAATGCATATCTTCATGTTCTTCTTCCGTTTCCTAAAATGTCAAATACGCATAAGTGACGGATTTTTATATCCCCGTCACTTTGGCACAAGGCTGAGCGAACACGCATATTTTAAACAATCTGTGTTTTATTTTAGAACGTGTGACTCGAAAATAAAGATTGTTGGTATCAATTAAGGCGTAATAGCACTGAGTAACAATAATCAGAAATTCAAAACAATCAATAGTTGTTGACTGAAGTACGTTTACCTCTCCCCAACCCCCAAATACATGATTTTATACCAAAATCGTTGCAAAACCAGGAGTATGAAATGTCTTTTTTCGTTTTCATTGAAAGGAACGTTTGAGGTGGAAATGAATTAATACGTCAAATATAAACAGTAAGTTTCTCTATGAAATCTTACAGCTTAATGTGACCCATCAATGGCTGACTCAAATAAAAGTCATATTTTACTGCATAAAACATTTTGCTGTGTTCCTCTACAGATATTGGAAAAACTTCAAAAGCAACTTTTTTCATAGAAGTCTTGAAAACCTTAGACAGGTTCGTATTTCAATTAGTTGCCGGTAGAAAATTCAACATCCGTGATTTACAATGTATTTTGGTTCAACCCCAATCGTTTGAGAAGACATTTGCGAAACCAACTGAATGTCAATCCGATGTAAACCAACACGTAAGTGTAACTTGGAAATAGTTCCAAAAGGGGGAATATATAAAACAAACATTGGCACTGAGTGATTTTCCCGCCTAATATTTTTAAACACCGTTGTCGTGTGAACCAGACACATATGGATACATCATCTACCTCTGACCAGTGACCATGCAGTTTTGCTTTTTTCATTTTAAATAAAAAGTTTGATTTGGATTACTCCATTGTGACACAGAAGAATACCTCATCAAACGAAACTCATTCTTTGATATTGAGTCCGACATTTTTACTAAAGTCCAATTCTGCATAAATAATACGATCAGCTGGTATCTTATCCTTCTCGGCTTCTTCCGATGCTTTGGCTCCTCCCGAAGTGTCCTCCTTGCTCGCTTGTATGTTAAGTCCGACATTTCCTTGATCCGAGGTTCTCCTGTTATCCTCAGATTTCTTCCTGTAGTGCCTTACTCGCTTCTTCTTGGAGTCTGCCTGCCCGAGGTCATTTTCGAGTTGGGTTGTGTTGTTAGTTGAATCAGTTTCTCCCGTGGTGGTGGAGCTTGTCTCCTTGGAGTCACCGTCTGCGTCCGTGGAAGGTGGGCGGGGCGGTGGAGTAGGAGGCCGAAGTGGGCTAGTCTCCCCTCCCGTTGATGTGGATGGGATGTCAGCAGTGTTGCTTGGAACTGGGCTGGATGGGACGTTCAGCTTCTTGATCTGGGCGTAGATGGGTTCCTTGGGCGTCTTCATCCTAGCCTTCACTGGAGGCTCCTTGTAGGGCTTGATTTTCTTCTTCTCCCTCTTCTGAGTTGGGCGTGGCTTACTCGATGAGAGGGGGGCTGACACCGCTTTCTTTTCGAGCGTCTGAGCGGGCTTCACAAACTTTTGGTCCATGTTTTTGGTTATGGTAAGGTTTTTCTTCTTGGATTTGAGTTCGACTGGAGCTGTCGCAACAGACGCAGCTTCAACCTCTGGAGCGGTCTCTGGTTGCACAGCCGGTTCCTCGCGGAGTTGGTCAGTGTCAGGTGAGGTATCGCTCGCTGGCTCTTGCGCAGGCACGACATCTGGTGGCTGTGAGACGGGTTGCCCCATTTCAGGTGTGAGGGGAGAATCCCTCACCGATTCGCCGTCCTCGCTGGTCATATCGATCGCCACCACTGGTGGCGGGATCCACGACCCTCTCTGGAGGGCATCGGCGTCTAAGATGGGGTTGGGCTCGAGCATCGGCTCTCGGCAGTACCGGCACTGGCGGTGCCGGAAGAGAAAATAGAGGACAACGAAGAATAACAGAAGAGCGATCAGACTCATAAGGCCGACCAGCACGAAAGGGATGATTTCGGACCTCGCGTCATCGTTGACTGACACGGAGCAGTTCCTCTTAAGACGATCAATGGTAGCTGTGCAGATGAACAGCAGTGGCGACTTCGAGTCCTGTACAATACTACTGTAGGTGATAGACACCTTCTCACCATCTCGCTCGAGTTGGACGTCCTCGAGAGTTCTGTGACTGAGGTTGCCTGACCCGTCCGGCATAAGCCACTGAAGGGTCGTGTTTTCCTGCCCGATTGAAGTACAAGTGATAACGTAGCTGCCCCCTCTCTGTATGTTTCCACTGCTTGGTGCACGATCACATTGAGGTATCCAAGAGGACGGTAGGACATCAAGTGTAATTTTACTGGTTTCGTTCTCATAATGGCACGAGTACATTCCGGTGTCAGCCCTCTTGGTGTCATTAATAATGAGACGCCGGTCTTCAACCTCGAATCTACCGTCTGTGTTTAAGTCTGTGGTTCCCTTCTGCCATCTTATCTGTGTCCCTGCAACATTTTGCAAGTTGCATTCAAACATAACCGTGTCACCTTCAATTGTATATCCCTTAGGCGTCTTAGTCAGAGTAAGTATTTGGCCGGTACATGAAACTAAGATAAGAGTCAGCCATTGCAAGGCATTGAAGAACCGCTTCTGAGGTGCCATTTCGACTATTTCCGTCCCGTCACTAACTTGACGGCTCAGTATGATCGCACAAATTCCCCAAATATGCCAAGGTCTTTAAAAACGGAGGCACAACACCTTT
This sequence comes from Acanthaster planci, assembly GCF_054643075.1. NCBI lineage: Eukaryota > Metazoa > Echinodermata > Asteroidea > Valvatida > Acanthasteridae > Acanthaster > Acanthaster planci. Next base: position 1,710,000 of record NC_141791.1, on the reverse strand, counting down.
CAACCTGATGGTTCACGTTCGTCCTTGTTAAACACGATGTACCAGGAGGTTTCCTTGATAATTGTCTTCCCCCAAGAGTACACTATGTTTCAATTCATATTGGGTAACAGAGTCACGTGTAGCAAGGTTAGATACACACTAATGCAAATGCCCCTTCAACTAACCGGTGACTTACTGCACGCCCGGTGTACAGCAGATGAGTGAAAGGTTCTCGTTGGATCGTCATACCGTTCACTGTGCTTGCTTCCCGTTCACCGATTCACATTTGACCCGGCAGAGTCAACAATCTGTACCTGATTTCTTCGATAAATCCCAAGCACTTTCCTTTCTAGTCTGTACGCTTCACCAGCAATGGCAGCGACAACGGTGTTCGATACCACGGTGACCTTAATACCATTAACTATTGTGTTCCACTGCTCTGTGGTTCCAGTAAACAACCTTGGTGAACCAAAAATGCATACTTACTGCACTGATGTCACCCCTGTCCAAATTGAACATCCGGGCACTCGTGTACCCACTGTGTATACACTTTCTCTGAAGGAGCTTGCTCGTGGTGGTCCATACAATCGGTGTTTTATTCGGTGCAAAGGAGGGAAATCCCTTTTAAAATACCCCACTTATTTGTTATGCACGAATGTCAGCGCCATGGCGTGCGTCCATCACAATTTACAGCGCATTATTCTAGGGGTGTGACTCACAAATCCCTTGAAACAAACGGTTTACCACGCCTCCTTGAAAATGTGACATCGTCCACTTACGCAACCAATTGTAAATAAAGGAATTTATCGTAAGCTGTCGTCTTTTGACATGGAAATAATTTTTTTCATGGAGTTGTTTGTTTTACCACAGCTTCTTCCCCAGACTACATTCAGTGGCGCGTTCAAAGGGCGGTAACTTTGCATATCAATGTGTTTGATCGTGGCTTTCACTGACATCAATGGAGCGTGACTGGATTTCGGTGGGAACGCAGGCTCACATCGGTTCAGTGTTGGTAAATGCCGATATTATTTAGCGAAAGAAACATCTGGTAGGAATATAAATCACATTATTCATGATCCCCTCCTTTCTGGCTACTCTTACAGAAGGAGAGGAGCGACATCATTGACAAGTGGATCAGGAGACCTTAAGGACATTTTCATTTACTGGGAGGGGAGGCAGTCTGTCAGTTTCGGTTAAACTTAAAGGCTGAATTGATCCTTTCGCTTTTCTCCATTTACCCTCTCAGTGTTCTTAGCGTACTAATAAGAAATCTTTAGCTAGATCTTATCATCACATCATATCTGAGATGTTAGAATCCATCTTTGTATACTTTTCAGTTTTGATCCTTCGATCAGGGAATAAAGTATAACGGATTGATAGGTTTTGGTGCTCTCTATACCAGCTTGAAATACAGTTTACTAAGATTCAAAAACGTAGATATTGTGGTGTTCACTCTGGGTCGAGATTCTAGTTTCACTCATGGAGGTGAATTGTCACATTGGTGATAAGCAAAACTGGTGGGAATGAAAGCGTTCACTCAAAAGCATTAACAATACACCGACCTATAAGCCATTTCTTGACCAACGAATTAGGCATTTTCGCTGCGTTTGGAACAGAGCGAAAGTAAGATCGCATTGGATACCCCTGAAATTATAAACACTAGTTTTTGTAACTATAAAATGCACAGAGTTTAGTCTAAAAAATAAGTCTCGGCAAGTTAACAGTTAACAAAGGAGGAGTCATCATGACCTGGGTGGGCTTGAATGCGATCCTTTTCCTCAGCAACCTCGTTCTTGCATAGGCGTGATTCAAGCCAAAACAGGAAGGACACTCATATTTGGCTGCTTTGCATCATAAAGGTCCAGCTATTTTTCTTCCTGCTTTGCCGTGACCTTGTAATCCGCGACCCATGAGGATTGTTATTCAGACGAATGCTGATCGAAACGTTCTCATGGGGCGTCGGCATGTTGATTTTTTTCATTGGCACGCCAAAAAAAACCACCCCCTGCGTACGTGCTTTAGTGCTTGAGTCACAGCTAAAAATGATGGCAGACATTTTGATGAAGGTTTTGCCTTAGTTTGTAGACAAAGATGTTTTGGAAATACATATTGTCATAATAACTAAATAAAAATAACAGTTGACTACCTGCTTTTAATCAGGCCTTTTACAGTTTGGCGTTTTGGGATGATCGTTGATTCATTTCTCCCAAAATTTAACCAGGAGTGTAGCCAGTGCTGTATTATTGGGGGAAAAATCAATTATAAGAGATTTCCGTGCAACTGCTAGGGGCCAAACCCGATAACAGGACGTAACGGCGTTTGTTTTTTTCACGTGATTGGGAACCGTTTTGTATATTGGCTTCCTCTCCATCCTGAACACGGAAATTTCTTTAGATGGCAGCTGGTTTTCAATCCACAGTACTCATGCCATTGTAGACCAAGAAAAGCAACAGGTACTTTCTATTCGATCACGAATTCTAACTCTGAAATTTAGCTGATCAAATTTTTTTCACAGGTATATTTGCTTTCAAGAATCTCTAGATCCCTTGTGAATATGCAGAGAGGATACTCGAGTCGTATGCCAGTTTCGTAGGTTTGGTGCAGCAGCCCTGAAGAAATTTGTCGTGCAGGTCTTTAACTCCGCTAAAAATGAAGTAAACAATATGTTTCAGTGCTCCACATTCACTGGATGGTGATATTTAATGATATCCCGAGAAATCTCAGTACACCGATCGGACATGCATCTAACAAATCAATAATACGAGCTTGATAAAACAAAAGTAGTCTGGACACATTGTTTGGCATTAAAGAACTTTTATTAAAGCGTTTAATAATTGTTTACAAACCTTTAAAGCAGCTTTTACCTTGATTTTGATTAAAAAAAAATTTCAACAAAATTACCTCAGATCCGTAAGAGATGTTTGTTTCGACGTAGCATTTTGAAGCAATTATAAAATGCATTGCAAACCAAGAAAATGCACTTTGCTTGTATATACACCTAGCTGACATTTGACTTGAAATCTAAAAGACTAAAGTGTACAATTGGAACTAAAAATTACAGTACATGTACTTAATTTTTTTCTGAAAATAAAGCACATTTCTCAATCATTGCATAATGTCTTTCTATTTCTGTGATATCAATAAGTTTGGTGTAATTTCTTTCTTTTCTAAGTAAGCAAACGTTTTCGCAGTCCTTCAGGCTACATTTCGAAGTTGATTGTCTTTTTTTCAATTTGAAAAATTCAAAATGAGCTAAACCCTTTTAATAAGTGTGGACAATAATAGCACTTCGAAACTTATGAACAGACGTTTGACGACTAAAAATATTCTCAGATAAGTTTTGACAGTATTCTTTTATGTACAAATTATCATGATTTGCATTCATAAAAATAGTCAACTCTGCATAGGTAGTTATATTTAGACTTTAGACTAAGGCAAAATTAGGAACTTTCTCCATGGATAAGAAATAAAATATTACGACAAACAGGACTTCTAACGCATGATAGAATATCATTAATTTTTTAGCTATTAATTGGAAGGTCGAATTTGCCAAGCACAACGGTTCCTTTAACCATCAGCAGTTTGTCACGTGATTAGACAGTAAGGTTGGTTCGGTGATTCTGCATGTTTCAAATGTTAATTTTTGCACAAAATATTGCTCAAAATCTTATTATTTCATAAAGTACTTCATTAAACTTTTAAAAAGGCCATAAAATTATAGGTTTTTATATCTACTTTTTCATATATGTGCATATACATGTATCCCAACTAAATCATTATAGCAAAACATCATTAGTCATTTAATAACACACATGTACAGGTCATGTGAAATTGTGATCGTGTAATTGGCATCTAAGTAACATCTACAGGTAGTCATTACAGTCACAGCAGTGATGTTGAGTAAAAGTATTACAAGCTATGGTTGTATTGCCTTCAGCAACGACATTCGGTAATTTGTTCTGCAAGAACACTTTTATTGATACATGTATTTGCTTCTGATTTCAAAGAAATGTCAGTGAGCTTGGTTCGATAATTTCTACCCGGTTGTATAGCTTTCCACATTCGTGGACTATACAGGATGATCATATAGCACTGCAACAGACATTCACGCACTAAATGCCATTGTTTCTACCCGAGTGGCGACTTGCCATTGTCACTAACACGCAAAAACCTGTACATCTGTAACTAATCACGATAATAAATGAAATTTCCGAAAAAAAAATATTACTTTCGTACATCACTGAAAAACCTCTTTGCTTGGAAAACAAATTGACATAAGTGGAAAGTTCGCAACCTCGATCTTTGTTAGAGCACCTATAACCATTCGCATCATGTTGAATAGTAAGACTGTGTGCCCCAGGGAAGAAGTACATGCGCCCACAACGTTCAAGCTAAGCCTACCGCCATGTTTGAAACGATGACGTCACGGCCATACACGCACTGTACAGTCCCCCTAGGTTTGGTCTTACTTCTTCAAGACATGGACCCTATCCTCCGAATGCATTCAGAAGCCAGCGTCCTTTGTCTTGGGAAATGCTTGGACGTGGGGCCCTGAATGCTGGATACCTTGATGGAATTGACCTGTTTTTTATGGCTTGTTTGCATTTTTCTATAGGTATTGGAAATTACCGTAGGTAATCTTGTTTCGCTTATCTGTGCATAGCTTGCGACAATTAACTTGTGCGTTAATGGAATATAAATTTTCTTTCTGTATGGATGCACTTTTGATGACTCTGCATTAAAAACATGATTTCTAAATAGTCAAGTTTACATGTATGACATCTTTTTGTCTTCTCTCCCGTTTCATGCTCCTTGCCGTCACTGTTATTTGATATTTTGTAAAAAGTGAATTTGGGGGTTGTTTGATAATCTAACTATTTGACAGTTGTTGTATGAGTAAGCATTGCTCATTACTTTATTCGAAGCCAATGTGTTTGGCGGGTATTCCATCTCAGGGTATCTATTCGGAGTTGGGGTCAATTATAGGCTCCGTAGACGAGGGATTGGACTGAGATAACGAATAACTGTCACTTTGGAACGCCTCGTTGACGTTCTGGTACCTCGGGCCCTTCTCCCCTGTCTCAAAGTCGTTGCTGGTACTCGGTTCCTTGGGGCTGTCCTCTACGGCGGCCGATTCTTGCCCTCCTTGGAAGTCTTCGATGGGGGCCATCTCCTCTTCGAAGTCGCCGATGTAATCTTCATCCTCGTCCCCGTCACGCTGCATGGAGGTTGGTCGGGATTTGTTCACGGAATATCGCAGTCGATCCTTCCGCCCCTCGTCTTCCTGCCCGGATCTGTCGACGCAGCAGATGCAGGCGACGACAACGATGAAGATGAAGAGGACACCGGCAATGGCGCCAATGACGACGAGTATCAGCCACGTTGGAAGCTCTCCTAGTCGCTTGATTTCCACGACAGCATCGACAACGCCTAACCGGTTAGATGCACGACAGAAGAAATCTTTGCCGACATCGTCGGTCGTCAGCTCGACCTTCACTGCTGTCTTCGTCTGATCATCGTCGAGAATCAAGTTACCAGTCTTGTTTTCTGGAAGAATGATCTGTGGCCTGCCGTCCAAAGCAGGGTTAGCGTAAGCCTGACACTTCAGTTCGACAGCGACAGTCTCCAGGAATTGGACATTGACCACACTGGGGGTGATGCGGACCACCGGTTTGAAGCTGACCTCTAAGGTAGGTTGAGGGCCGGACGCAGCCATCGGTTCCCTGCATGATCGTTTGGCAACGCTGCTGGGATGGGTTTCGACACACCGGTAATACGACCGATGGTCGACACTCGACAATGTGACCATGGCAGTGGCGGTAATAACATCGTTATTACCGACTGTTCTGATCGGCAAAGTCTGAGTGACATTTTCGTCTCTTACCCTTTCCCATGAGAGCTGTGGCGGGGGAACTCCTCCTCTAGTAACACAGGTTAAGGTTAAGACGACGCCCTGGTTGTAATGCCCCACCGGGTTGCCGTCTGGTGCCCTTGTGCACTGGGGGTAACCATCGACAGGTGGCTGTGGTGAATCGATAACAGTTAGCTGGGCACCAGCCTCCATTGCCGCGGATGTAGGATTATTGGGATCGCTCACAAGACAGATGTAAGTCCCTGCATCCTCTGCCCTGACATTGGTGATGCGGAGGTTAAACTCACCCTGGCTGGGGTCTCCTTGGAACTGGAAGCGTGGGTAACTGTCGTGCGAGTTGACATTGGGGCCGATGGTGAATTCTTTCCCCGCGGTGTTCACGTCCGTGCGCTGGTTGATGTTCCAAAATACCTGGTGGCGGCCCAGGTTGGAGATAGTACAGTACAAGATGGCCGTGTGACCCTGAGCTGCCACTGTGTTGCTCGGTCGCACAGAGATTGTCGTCCCTGGGATAGTCTGCGACACGACACCTGTCACTGTCAATAGAGCGACAGCGACAAGGCCAATCGTCACATTGCACCGAGAAGCCATTTTTGATCAGATCACCCCCTGAATTTACGAGACGAGAATCATTATATTAGTACCTCGCCAGAAGGTTGCGTGCACCCTTACCTGTATTTCGCCACTGGGCCGTACCACTAGTGTCTAAGGCTTCGCTTCTCAGTGTGAAACATTTATGGAGAAGCATCAAGTTTGATGTCAGAAATGTCCAAATGACGGACCTATGGGGTGTGTATCGAAACACAAGTTCATGTGTGGGCGATCTCTCTACCTTAAACGTCAAAGGGTCGCATAGTAATTATTCATGATTCGCCTGGGCGCGGTAACGTGTGGCTTTTCATTGCGTCTGACCCTCGACCTTACGAAGTTTTGTTTTGGCACGGGAAGAACGATTTCACGGAAGGGATGTTCCTTGCAGGCATTACGAACTCAAGCACTTCAGAGCTGTGCCGTCATTTACATTTCCCATTGGTGAAGTTATGTAAAATATAGCATTTTGCCAGTAGCAGTTGAGTTATCTCGTGAGCGGTGAGAAATTCACATCAATGCTGAAGGAACGAAACGTTCCAATACCCCTATATGGTCTAAATCAGCCAATCCAAAAAGGGGCACCATGGTCAGTGTTTGGCAAGTGGATTTGTTTACTGTGCGCGCCTTTCACTTATGAAAGCAGAAAGCACAATGGTGGACAATGAATGCCTAGTCGCGCTTGGAGAGCGAGTCTAGTATCGCCCCCACAACCCTTCACTTTGTACGGTATGACTCACAACAAGGGTACGAAGAGTGAAAATACTTTCTTCTAGAGCTTGATCACTGTGTTGTAAGATGTGCCTAATTCTTCTGACAAAAAGATAAACCTAGCCGCCTTAGTTCTGAGTGGGCGTGCAAAAGTGTGAAGTGCTCTTTCATCAGGCAAAAGTCGATACTTATTGTCACTCTAAACAACTGTCCAACATGCTGGGAAAAAATGTAATCGCCAGCTATGGAGGGCCTGACGTTTCGATCCTAGCGGAATCTTTCTTAAAGGCCAAAAAATGTAATCTAAACACTGCTGCAAACTGCTTGCTGGCTACATTGACCTAAAACACAAATCATAGAAGCTGGAGGGCCTAACGTTTACATCCTGATTTAGAAAAATTCTGCCACCATCGAAACGTCAGGCCTTCCTACTTTTGTGAGGAAAAACGTTTTGTCAATTTTGTCAGGCAGTTGAGTTTTGTTTCCTTCTCATATCTTCTGATGAGTGCATGAGTTAAGTTTGATGTTCATTGGATAAAGGAAAATTATTCCAATATTGGGACACTTCCCATGTATGATTTCCGTCAACAAACTATCAGAAAAATTTGACAAGAACAGAAAGTCCTTACGTCTTATACAATATGCAATGGAAATGTTCGCAACGATGTAAACTGTATTCAGAATTCATCGAATACAGGCGTGGGCCATAAATTATGACAAAATGTAAGACGTTTGTTGTGCAAACTTTCCACAAATATGCGACTTTTATCTCACTTTTTCATATAAAAATGTATACATTATAGCACTTTTTCATAGCAAATTAAAATCGGTAATTATTATGCGTGCTTCAGGTTACAGTGGCTTTTGAACAAATATTTCCACAGACTACAGCATTTGCTATTATCTGAAGCTCTAAGTACGAACTTCAATACGGCAATTCACAATAGTGCGCCTCCAAGAGTTTGCAACGCGTTGACCAATCGCAGTGCTCAAAATCTGTCGACCTAACGCACGTTTGGAAAGGGTCGACAGATTTCACTCACTGTGATTGGTCAACGCGTTGCCAAGTCCGTGAATCGCCCGTATTCAGTGAAGTGGTTTTTGCGTCAAATTTATAAAGTTTTACATCTTTAACATTGTTATATTGTTTTTGTTCACAGCAAACTTGTATAAATTAATGAGTTGAATGAACGTGGTATATGTCAAGAATATAAAACAGTTCCTTTTAAAAAATTTTAAAAGCTAACAATTCGTGTTGTGTTAGAAGAGATTCCTCGTTGCTAAAAGTAGGTAAATAAATTCAACAGCACTTTTATTTACAGCTTTGCATTAACTTTTCCATGTCACAATGTTTGAATAGAATTGCATTTTTCATCGTTTTACACTGAAGCCAACTCCTTTTTCACTCCCATAACCACAGAATCATCATTGCTAGCTCCCCAAAATAAAGCTCCCTAGACACACAAACGGGTAAAGTGACACACGATGATAATATTTGGTGGAAAAGTATATAAAGCAACGTGCCTAAACTCCGAGTTGTGACGGGTCGACTTTGCTCTTACTGTATATCACGTGTTTATCATAAACAGTTCAGACGACGTCATTTCAAGAGGGTGTACCGTAGAGGGTCGCCCTCGTGAAAATGGAACAATTATTAAAACTTAACGTTTTTTCTTACATTCAGAAAAAGTCACGTGAAAAGACAAAATCGTCTCGTATTAAGCAAATTACATGATGAACTAATTACCACAATTCCGGCTTCCGACAGAATTTAATACCCATCTAATCAAATACAGCCCTTGGGTTTCCTTGCTACTTAATAGTTTCCACAAGCAATAGATATGATCCATACCCAATCTTTTGATGCATTAAGAGTAATCTAGTCATTAGTGTTATTATCAAAGTGCAGGTGATTGGTGTAACACTTTAGTCCATTTACACCCGGATAGCCTCGTCGTCGATTATGGCTTCAGGATTATAGTAAGCTAGGGTTTGATCTTCCGGGGTTTGCTCTGGCGGGCTGTGTACTTCCTGCATCACCTCGTTGACGTTCTGGTATCTGGGACCGGTCTCTCCTGTCTCGAAGTCTGAGTTGACTATCTCCTCTGGCCCCTCCGCCTTGAACTCGTCCGAGGTCATTTCCTGCCCACCCTGGAAGTTGTCGATCGGGACCATACCGTCGTCCAAGAACTCATCCTCCCCCTCGTGCCGAAGGGACTTCCGCTTGGACCTCCTGGGGGTCATCACCAGAAGGCTTGGGTCTTTCTTGTCGCCTTCCTGCTCCTCCTGATTTGATCTGTCAATGCAGCAGATGCAGGCTACCAAAACGATGAACAAGAAGAGGACTATTGCTATCGCTCCGATGATGATGAGTATTAGCCATGTTGGAATCCTCCCCTGTATGACCTCAAACCTCTCTGTGCTTACACCTAATGCGTTTGTCGCTTGGCAGTAGAAGTCCTTGCCAGCGTCGTCGGTCGTCATCTCAACCTCGACTAACGTCTTATCAAATTCACCATTGGGATAGTTTCCACTTTTGTTCACCGGCAGGATGATCTCTTGTGTTTTGCTCAGCGGAGGATTGGCGTTGGCTGTGCAGCTGAGAGTCACCTTTTTGGTCCCTAGAGCTTCTACGGTGATCGTCTTCGGTATGATGTCAATCTCCGGTGCGAAACAAACATTCATGCGATCTCTTGGGAAGACAATGTTAGAGGGCATGAAACATTGTCTGTCATTGGTCAGATTGGGGTGAGCTTCGATGCACTTGTAGTACGCCTGATTGTCCCTGCTAGAAAGCGTGATTTTAGCAGTGGTCGTTTTTATGTCACCGCTAACAGTGGTCGTACCCTTCAGATTAGTGACTGAATCGTCCCCGTTGACTCTAACCCATGAAAGTTCGGGAAGAGGTACGCCTCCTTCAGAGGTACAAGTTAGCGTTAAGAGGTCGCCCTTCATGTACGCGCATTGTTGGTTAGGTGCATTCGAGGGGATTCCACTGCAGGTTAGGGAGCCAGGAGACATCGGCGTGTTACCGACATTTAACTCCGCTTGGGCTTCCATGACCGGGATACCCTCGTCGAGTGGATCACGAATCAGACAGATGTAGGTCCCGGCATCGCTGTAGCTCACGTTCGAGATCTGCAGGTGAAATTCGCCGCTTGCCTTGTCGCCTTCGAACTGGAAGCGCGGGTAGGAGGCATGCTGGTTGGTGTTTGGGCCAAGCGTAAACTCCTCACCTGTTTGGTTCTGGTCAGCTCTCTGGTTAACGTTCCAGAACACCTGGTGCCTCCCCAAGTTGGCGACAGTGCAGTAAATGGTGACCGAGTATCCGATAACGCCATCTGTTTTGGATGGTGTTACGGCGAAGGAAGGACTAGTTGCCGATTGTGCAAGAACCTGGGAGATTGCCACAACAGCGACGAAACTTAACACGCTCACACTGTTCCAAGCCGCCATCCTTGCACTTCTGTAAGTTGGTTCCCGTTAAGGCAAAATAATAAACACTTCTCACACTTTAGAATACAACACGAAAAATCCAACAGAAATATCAGAAAGTCCAGTATCGATACCCTCAGAATCCAAAGTGAGACATCCAAACTTCAAGGCGGAAAAAAGATGGCGCACCCTCACAATCCCGTCACAAACAGTCGAAATGTTTCACTGCGCAGATTTATCACACAAAGGGTGTTCGGGTCTATATAAAACTATATACATGTACTTGTACATATCTTGGCGTAGGTTGGGCTGTGACCTTTCCGCAAAGCTGCCAAGTACTTCACGCTAATAACTTTAAAGAGATCGTCCCGCTGAAAACTTTTATGTCGGGGGTTGTCGATCAAGTGCTCATATATTGGTTGCTCATGTTCAATCACAATCCTTTTGTGGACGGTGTTTCGTGACACCTTTTTCAGCCATACTTATACCAGCTTGGCTCAATGAGACAGCTAGAAAATGCTTCAAACACAGGCTGATGATGCGTGGATTTTAAGTCGGGATTCCTGTATATGAATCCTTTAATGCTGACGAAGTTGTTTCGGCAGGTTCCGCATGGCTTCCTCCTCGACCTGTTAAGGGGCGTGGCAACAGTGCTGTACAATAGATCCTCCTAGCCTTGGCACTAAGGGTATAGTGTCTGGCTTGGAGCTTTGCGGCTTAAAAGCCGGTCTTTTCAAGTTCAGTAAAGCAAAGATGTAAATAAGGCAGCCTGTTGTGGGTGACTCAGACAAATGGAGGAGGCTTTCATTGTACCTCTTGGGCTGACATTTGCATTTGAAGTACATATTTCGAAACCAAAGTTTCATTCATTTCATTTCCCCGGTGGTCTTATTACAAGTTGGAAATTCATGACAATACTTGGGGCTGTATTTTCACAATAGACAGCTGTGCATGGGAATCGAGTGGATGCACTGAAAGCATGCGATTTCTACGTGACAAAGCTTGCTTTTGATGTTTAGAAGTCTTTATTCAATTGTTGACACACCGTCTGGATCTTTAGCCCTCGAAATAAAAGAGGTCGGTAACGGAACGCTTAAAACAGCGCCCCCTACGCTTAATGGCCTAAACTTTGTATCAGTCCACATGCCTGTTCACGGGAGACAGACTGGTGTCCGTGATGTGTGGTGTGTATTTCGACCAAGTGGTGTACCCAGCCTTAGGAAGATTTGAATATATGAAAAGTAAGAGAAATAGTTTGTACAGAATCGAGCTCGTTTAGACGTTTGTCCTTATAGCTGTCGTTGTTACTAGAGAAATGATGCGCCTCTCGCTGGTCCTTGCGTGGGTAGGTGTGTGAGAGCATGCGTGGCATACAAAATGTGGAGTTCTGCCCAAAGGAATGGACCGTCAGAGGACAACGTGTGGATCCGCACAGTGTTTTCTTCCCTCGCTCAAGAACAGCTTCAAAGGCATTTTGGAATTATCTATGCCGAAATGAATAGGAACACTTCAGAAAATCATCATAAAAAAATCCAGATCGAAGAGTTATCGTAGTTAGGGAAGAACAAGCAATTCCCTGTATATAGTTCTCTAATTATAAGAGAACAAAGGAATGCCCCAGTTACGTACGTGAAACAAGCAGGTGTGTGAAATGGTACGGTTTTACTCAACTTGATGTTGCGAAAGTAATTTCATCACATGTCTTCATCAAAACTCTTCAAAAAATTTTTTTCTGTTCGACAAGTTGAGAAGAAACATGTTATTCGTGAGCTAAAATTGTGTAAATGAAATATTTTTCCTCTGTTCCTCTAAAAATATCTAAGCGCACAAGCCACAAAAATGTGCCCTTGATCTATAAAAAATATTACATGCAGAAATGGCTTATCTAGATTCGATTAAATCGTGGCAGGGCGGGTTCCAAATTTCCCAATTTCGCTAATATCAGAAGAGGGAAAGAAATATATAATACCGAAAGAGAATGTTGTTTTTAAATCCACGTCATTGTTGTAATGCCTCCACACTCCTTACGCATGATTCACTGTAGAGTAAACAAATCGGTATTGTATTGTCCAAGTTGAACAAGCTCCTTTGATGACTATGTAAGTGGAATTAATTTATACCAGGATAAACTTAAAAATGGATCTCTCTATGAAAGCCAGTGGGTTGGATTTATGTGTTACGCACTGACCGACATGTTTAGTGTGTGTTCTGTATGCACGCTACACTTCCACAGCGAAAGCTCTTCGTGCAGGTAGAATTACACTAAATGTAATGCCTGAACAGGAAAAAATGGCGGGAAATTTAGCAGCCATCGTCGTCTTCTCAATGCTTTCCTCGACGGTCCATTTGATTGTTGCTCAAGCGCCAAGCATCGATCAGTTTGCGAATGTCGTGGGGTTTCGAGGGCAGAGTATCCAGCTGTTTTGCCGCGTAACCAATCAAGGAATGTACGGCGTTTATTGGTTCGTGGAGAGAGATCAGGCGGATGACTTGATTTTGGGTTTGGGAACAGCGGATTACGTGAGTCAGCCGAGATTCAAACTGGATATTGACTCTTCGACTGGATACCACAATCTCACTTTAATTGATTTGACTCCATTGGATGCGGGTAGATACGAGTGTCTGACGTCGGACGGAGTGCATACTGTAAATGGAATGCCCGGGACGTTGGAGGTTGTAGAGGCTGTTGCGCCACCCGCGGGGCCATCTTGTCACGCGAGATACCGCGAGCCCCTGTCAGAAGGGGGCGAGATTTCCCTCACCTGTCTGACCGCAAGCGGTGGAAGACCGGAGTCCACACTCACGTGGTACAATCCGGTGGGGAAAGGAGTGGGCAGTTCAGGTGTGGGGCCAAACCATACTGTGATTTGGCGGGCCACACCTGCCGACGATGGAGCCGTTTATGACTGCCGGGAGAACCACCCATCGCTGGAAGGAATGCGGTCGTGTACTGTTGGTCCTCTTGCGGTGCTCCACACCCCTGTCGTGGCTATACTGCCATCCAGCCCAGGGGCCGACATTGGCGACTCGGTAACTCTTACGTGCTCAGGGGATTCCAACCCGTCCGTTGAAACCATTCAGTGGATGATTGGGAACGAAACCGTCAACCTCATGGCGGATTCTTCCTTGAACTCGACCCGGTCAAGATATACCATTGAGGAGGGGACAGTGAACGGAGACCTGCAGTCAAATCTTACCATTGCAAGCGTCAGGGAATTAGACTACGCTCTCCAGATAACCTGCATTGCCTGGAATGTCAATTCTTCAGGAAATGCCTCGGTTAACCTCAGCCCTCCAAACCCACCCCTCCGACCAGGCACGCCAGGGACCGCAGACAACGGGATAGAGAGTGATCCTCTGTTGATCATAGCCATAGATGTATCAGCCCTCGGGGGGCTTATCGTCATAGGGATTATCTGCCTGCTTGCACCCCACCTCGGCTGTCTGGTGTGCGAACCCTGTCGCCGCAGAAGACGCCAGAGCCAACTCGAAGCGCACGTCAAACTCGAGCGCAGACAACAGGAGCAGAAGCATCCGGTTGGCAAGACGGGAGCGATGGTACGCACGAATAACGCTTTCGATGATGAGCAGACGACAACGCACACCGATGCAAACAACATTGATGTGAAAAGAGCGGGAAGGTTGCAGTCCATATCTTCAAAAAGTACCGCTAGCTGTTCCACGCTTAGCAACTGCGTGGTCGAAATGGACAACACAATAAACCATGACTGATATAAATACGCTGAGATGTTTTTCTTTAATAGTTTACCAGTAATCTTACTTGGGGAATGTATATTAAGATAAAATTATCCAGTTACTGGAAAGTGAATATTACGTAGTCATTTTTTGGTTTCCAAAAGTTTACACATTCTTCTTTACTGTTACGCAAAACCATTTTTTTTACTTAGCAGAGGCAGGATAGGCCACTTCATCTCTGCTGTTCCTTAAGTAAGATCTACCACACTATCCACCGGTTTACAAGCCGTGAAATAGTACGTGGACACGTACGTAATGTTTGAAATGCATCTTGAACTTTTCCATCGCTACATTAAGTTTATAACATGAATAATAATAATAGCATATTATTTAAAAAACACTTTCCATTTCCGTGACATCACAAAACGCTGTACATTAAAAAGTCAGAAATGAAATTAACTAAAATTTCTGAATTGATAAAAATTAAATAAATTTCTGAATTAGATTAACTGTATGCGGATGCAGCATCCACGAAGAGGGGCTCCCCTCAAAATCGCGTTGACACCCGACCACATCAGAACACATATTCTGCTTTAATATCTTGGTAAAGCTTTTAAAGAAGTGGGTAGTACTTGAGTGACCACTTTACAGCATAAGAAACGAAGGAAAAAAGATTTAGAAAGGCCTCAAAAACTTTAAAACAAACAAAACAAAAAAGACAGTTTGTCGGCGGCGCCTCCTCTATTACAATGAATAACTCACGTAGTTTGACGTTTGCATATTTTAGAGCTTGACTCATGGAACACTTCAGAAAAGTTACCGAAAAATTCCTGGTTCATCCATGACGAAATCAATGTTATTGTGCCCCTTTCTTTGTCCGTGTTTAATCCCAAACTTCCTCTTATGACGTCTAGATTTCTCCATTTCTCAGACCATTATTATCAGATAAATATAGAGCCCTCTTGCAACACGCATAGTTTCTTCTGGAATCACCGCAATAGCAAGGTCTGTTGGACGTGCGCCCAGTCACTCACCAATGAGTGAATACATATCTTATATGTCTGCGTCATATTCTAGTGATACCTTGGTCAAACAATGACATTGTTTTCTCTTCAAGTTTAGTTTCGCATCCTTTTGCGATACGATATCGATGGTCTATGATTATACCCCGGAGGCGGCATAGTTGGCTTTTTAGAATTTAGCCGGTCAGCCGAACAAGACAAATTATTTTTCGGTTATTCGGACGGTACCGATACCGAAACTGAACTTTCAGCGCAAAGTCCCCGTCACTGATGAAGAACCTCCATATCTCTCCAAATTATATAACCGGATGTTAATCTCTAGGATTTTCGACTGAGGACTTTGTACCTATGGGGAGTGGTGAGTTTATTTGGGACAGTACCACAGGAGATATAACCAAAGGACATGTTCGTATGTTTTAACATTCGACATATCCACACGAACAAGGGGTAGCACAGGACGTCGCTCGTCCGGATATCGTGGCTATGCATCTCAACAGCATCATTTGCGAAACGGAGATATTACTACTGTCTTCGACTTCATTAATTGAAGCAGTTTACTTGATCCTATCAGCACTACGGGGTCAATAGCCATTTCTGGAAAGCATTGGGAGAGAACTTGACTGTGTCCAAGAAAGCGGGCAAAGGCGGAAATATCTGCATCAAGCAACCTTTTGTGCGCCGGTTTTCAACGGCATCCCGAACTGACTTGCATGCAGGCTACTGAGAGATTCACTCGCTATGGCTTTGGAGGACAATTACAAGAATGCAATCATCATTGATGCGGTCATACTCGGCACGATTTTGGTGTCGGCTACCGTGCTGTCCTTGCTATGTAAAAAATACTACAGGCCAGGCCGTTGTATGTTCCTGGGTAAGAACACTCGCCACGATGACAATGAACTGATCGAACCACAGGGCACCAGCGAAGCCAACGGATCAGAGGGGACGAACAGCGGGGCAAATAATAACGCATTCCAGTCAACAGAGGGCGTTGTAGAGCATCAAGCTGGTGAGCGGGATACCAAGAACGAGAAGACGACACGCACTCTTGCTGAGATGGCGGAAGGAAAACAGCCCGAGACGAAAGTGGTATTAAATGATCAAGTCGTCGTTGAGATTAATGAGTGATTGACGCCAAACTGAACGGTGAATGCGCACTTGACGTCTTGTTGATCAATGGATAGCTAGAGGGCGCACATCAAGTAGCAACGTTCACAGGGGGCGGGGACAGTGAAACCGAGTCAAACAGAAATGACCTACAGACGGAGGATTCTAATTCTGTGCAAAATAATGTCGGATAAAACCCACATTGATCTCATAGTGAAACTGACCGAATGGACTGCTCAAATTATACGGGCGTTTCACAACAGTGCGCCTCCGTGAGTTTGCAACACGTTGGCCAATCACAATGCGCGAAATCTGTCGACTTAGTGCGCGTTTGGAAAGGGCCGACAGATTTCGCGCATTGTGATTGGCCAACGCGTTGAAAACTCTTGGAGGTGCATTATTGTGAATCGCCCGTATTCAAGAATCAACTAGATGCCAATTCAAACGTTAGCTTTATTGTAAATACCACAATTTACTAGAAAAAATCAACATACAGTTGCAGGCCTACAAGTGTAGTAACATACATTCGATGCAATATGTTGTGTTGAATGAGGATACATTTTTTTTAAATGTCTCATAGCAGTTTCCAAGGACAGATTATAGCAGTGTTGTGTAATACTCTACAAATGCGATGAGGTACAGATGGACGGTACAGCGATTGGCCAGTTTACACGCATGCTTAAAACATGATCATTAATAACACACTAATGTGCAACCCATGACTTATTGATGTGGCCTTTTTACTGCCAAAAATGACAAACCGTAGAGTGCAAAACCATTTTGTTCATTGTTTTATTTTTGTATGTAGCTTTTTATTGTTAATTTTCAG
Source organism: Acanthaster planci (assembly GCF_054643075.1). NCBI lineage: Eukaryota > Metazoa > Echinodermata > Asteroidea > Valvatida > Acanthasteridae > Acanthaster > Acanthaster planci. Next base: position 1,692,761 of record NC_141791.1, on the reverse strand, counting down.
TTTAGTTATACAAGCTGATCGTAAATGTCGTAAAACTACAACCAGATTGGAAAAAGAATAGATCGTAAGCATGATGGTTGATTTCTTTCTATAATTTCTCGGTAACATTGCGTATTGCATTTGGTAACAAGGTCACAATCCTGGGGAAATAAAGTGTAAAATTTCGATTTAGTCGTGCGCGTGCATGTTGTGATCACATTTGTAATACAGCCATAAACTCCACATCACACTTGGCTCATTACACAACCTTTGGAACAATAAAAGTTCAACCACGTGACGCTGAATTTCAAAGTCTAACTTCATATTGGTAATTAATCTGACCATATTCAGATGACACAATAGTAACAACAGTCAACAGTTAGTTGCCTTCAACATCTTTTTTACACCCTCTGACAACTCAGAAACAAGTCTAATCCTACAGTGAATCGACTCGTGATTTGCAATGAAAATAGAAGTGGGCGTAACAAGTTCATTTCCTGGTCCTTTCTGTTGGCTGTGCCGATTAACGGAACACACAGGTAACTCCAGGCTGTATAATGAGAAGGAAGAAAAATCGGGATAAGTCTGTGAATACGTGCGTGCCAGTCTGAACGGCACACTGTGTATGTGAACTTCTCTTGTGTGTCTGTCCACGACTCAGCTAGCTCTGAGTATTCTTCAATTGTCAGGCAAGGCTTCGTTGTTACGTGGACTAAGCACTCAAAGTACATGTACATGTATACATGTACCAGTGTTTTGACCACAGCAGTTCGACTGAATATTTCCTCGCTGAAAAGGTGCTTATGGCTTGTGACCCTGACACTGCGATTTAGTGGGCAAGGCCTAGGGACCTGCTTCTGCGGGAAGACTAGTAGGACGGTATTTGTCCTTGTTCGCCACGATGTCTTTAAGCTACATCGAGCGAGTTCTCATCATCGACTTGATTTCCTTGGCCTGTTTTTTATTCACTGCATTGGCGATAACCTTTTTGCTGAAGATGTTCGGTTAAGACGATTGTTGCCTCTAATTGGTTAAAAGGCGTGACCCAGGCGAAGAGACTGTGTCGCCTGGACAGGAATTATCGAGTGAAATCGACGAGACTCGTATGATAAACATCGGGACAGATAAAAACTACCAATCAGTCAACAGAGGGCGTTTAAATCAGAACCTAGAGGGACAGAGGGAGAGGCAGCGTTATCAAGGAAATGGCGCAAAATGAGCCGATATTTCTGTAATTGTAAATTCCAAAACTGAAACGAGTTGTTTGTCGTTGGAAACAGGATGAAGATGACACACGAGGATTTCTACACACAGTGTCAGCAGTTCTCTAACAAATAGCGACTCTTGTAGAATCATTTCTTATGATCTGGCTTCAGCAATTTGGACCTGATTCCTGCTTGAAGTTTTACTTTTCGACCAGCTGTCACTTCAGCACCGCACACAGCGGTTGAATGTTCACCTGTAGTGTCCAGCACCGCACACACCAGGTGAATGTTCACCTGTAGGCTGTAGTGGTCTTTTTCCCTTCAAAAATCCATAAACTACGGGCAGCGTTTACCGTGGACATGAACAGAAAGATGTGTCCTTCCAAATCGAAGTACATTGTACAATGAAGGGGCAGGGTCACTGACGCCCCCTCTCAGAACGCCTATTTTCCTTGAGATTTTTGTATATTTACTCGATCCGCTTCTTGAGCAATGACCATATATTATCGTCGCCTGTGGATCAGTGGTCGGTTTTGAAACTTTAACCATTGTTTGAAAATTATTTTAGCCAAGGTGACCGAATTTTTATTCTTTAATCTTTGTATTTGAGTAGAGCAATTATGAAAATGGTCAGTGATACAAGTAGGGATGAAGAATCAGAGAGCAAACTGCAGATATGACAAAAATGCATTCTTGCATATTCGTCAAATCTGCAGTTTGCTTGTGATGCAGTTTGCTAGTGATGAACTGAATTTCATTTTCCATCTATTCGTACCACAGATAACTCAGCCCACATTTCATGCAGGTCACACTTTGCTAGATCATCTCCGGGGATTTGGAACCAGTCTATTTACTTCCTGTCGTTGTATATTGTTGGACCAAAAATGTAACAAAAATCTAATGATCATTTTACATAATTTTGCCAAAAATCAATGAGATTATTCAAAGGTTCACAAAACTATATATGGAAACAATTTGAGGTGTCTGAAAATTGAAACAGACCACCATATTGTTTTTGAGCAAGTTATCCTCTGTCAATATGCCATATTAATCTTGTCAAGTTAATACCACGATAATGATTTGAGGAACCATTTAGCAGAGGAAACCCCATGTACGACGGCTGTTTTCAGTATTGTCTTAAATCTTGATGTCAGAGACAAAACGTTTGTGAATTAGAGTTTAGCATCAACAAGATAATAGGCAAACGTCCGGTAGAAATAATTATACAAGTATTGTCTTAGATACATTGCCAACTAAAATGCTGTTATAAAATGGTTTCAAACATAACAAAACACGGAACAGCCGTCGACGCTAGAATTTTGGTTAGAGGTCGAGATCTTTGAAGCATTACTTCTCTGAAAAGTCTTCTATAGCAACGCGCGTTAACACGTCGCTATGTGACGCTGCGGCCGTATGCTAATGCTGTTTAATAATGGACGGCATTGAAAATTACTACGCCTAATGCAGCTCAAATTGTGCGTGCTATCATCATATTCTGCATTTTTGTGCTAAGATGATTTCCGTGGAGACACCTGGATCTTTCTGGAGAAGAAATCTGTCAAAAGAGTGACCGTATCGGGGTTGACTTTCGGCTCGTCAGACGTGTAGAGAGGAAAATTGTCTCTCGTTATTGATGACTTTACCTGGCATGAAAGCGACAGGTGTGCCGTCGAACACAATGCCAGTGCAGCCGGTCTTTGTTCAACTCAAAATGGCGCTGCATTGTGTACAGGTATTCACACGATTTTAACGTTTCTGCCAGCCACAGGACAGCATCGCGTTTCATGTAAAACGATAAGGGCGAGCACTTTATTGAGCTAATAAGAGATCTGATTTCTTCAATTGCTGAATATCTGTGCATCTTGTGACTTAAGATGGGCACAGCACAGTTTAATGCGATGAGGAGAAAGTGTTTTCAGTTGGTTATTTTTCTGATGGTTAAAGTATTGGTTCGGAATGTTGCGGGCCAGGAGCAACACTTCGTTAATGAACCTCGAAACACATACATTCTACCCGGGGAGAGCGCAACGCTGTACTGCCGCGTGGCTAACAAGACCGGGATCCTCTTTTGGGAGAAGGACTCCACCATCCTCTTCAAGGAAAATGGCCCTGAGGCCGGGCTCTCCGGGCCGTCGACTTCCTGGGCTGTTTTTGGCGATGCTTCCCAGGGAGAATACAACCTCCAGCTGTTAGGGGTCAGTAAAAGCGACCAGGGGTCGTATGTGTGTATGGTCACCTCCTCCTCAGGTCCCAAGGCGGCGAACCTGACCTCCTCGGAAGCGCTCCTGACCGTCCTGGACCTGCCCACCGACGGGGCTCCCTTGTGCGTGTTAAGCATTCGGGATGCACTCACCGAAGACGACGTGGTGGACCTGACGTGTGCCTACCACAGCAACCCCTCCACCGAAACCACGCTGACGTGGGAGAGGCTCAACACGCCCGCCGATCTCTCCAATTCTCGGCAGGTATTGCGAGATGACGGCTACCTCATCAAGAGACACACTGTCACACTGAGCGCGCAGGACGACGCCGATTCCTACCAGTGCATAGCATCGTCACCAGGTAAGGAGTCCTCGTCCTGCACCACGGGCTTTCTGAGCATAAGGCACCGTCCCATCATCACCATCTCCCCCTTGTTTCTCCCGGCCAAGGCGGGCGATGATGTTCGCTTCACTTGCAGCCTGACTACAGCGAACCCGCCCACCGTCACTTTTCAGTGGTACTACAGCGGTGCCGCTGTCACCACCTCCTCCACTGGGATTGACCTCATCCAGACACCGGGAGGAGATTCTCAGATCCTTGTCAATAACTTGGTGGACCAATTGGGCGGTATTCCCGTCGTTTGTGAGGCTACAAACGAGGTGGGTTCAACGACAGTTGAAGCTATGATAAGCTTTGAAGAAACCCAAATAGCCACCATATCCAGAGAAGAACTCATCCTCTGGTTGGTGCCCATGTCAGTGATGGTAGCGATCGTGGTTCTGTTGATCTTCCTTGCCATAGCGGTGCTGGACTGCCGTCCGTTTTGCCACACCTTCTGCAACAAAAGCCGCCGACCACTCTCTCCCGATCGCAGTATGAACAGCACCTGGTCGGCGGCCGAGAACTTCGGCATGTCGCCATCACCGATGGTACGCAGACTGAGCGACGCAGATTCCACAGACTTTTACGTGACTCGGGCAATCAGGACATCGCGCCCGGATGATGATACTCGAGATAATAACACCTCGCATGAGAGCCGAGCACGCTTCGATCGCAACGCTAACCATCGTCCGCAGAGAACGCCGTCGCCCAACTATCGTAACTGTTCTCCCGACGACGGTACCTCTCCACGGAATACGCATATCCCATCGCAAAACTATTACCACTCCACCCCAATTGGTAGACCGCTCATCATAAGTGATGAGTCCAGACGTTCAGGTACCAGGCATCATTACGAGCAGCGTCGACCGAGGAATGAAAGAACGAGGGACCACTATCGACGCAGCGGCCAGCCATCCAACAGCGGTAGTCAGCCGGCCGACTCAGAAATCAGAAGCGCAACACGGAACTCCGCCCTGTCCGATTCCGGACTGGACTTCAACGCGTCGTGCTCGATAGACTCCCGGAGTCCCACCCCCCGAGACGACCTTGTCGTGTACGCTCAGATTATGCAGAACCGTACTGGCCACATCGAGTCCGGTCGCAACCAGAGCTCTGCGTCTCGGACGGAGAATACGTCCTTGGAATTACCGCCTGGGACCCCGCTACCATCGAGTTCAACGTCCCACCAGCGTTCAACACTCGACGTACCCACTGAGGGAATGCATCGAGCTCATTCAGTAGAACTCCCCATGTCGTGAGAACCATATATGTACATGTACTTGTACTGAGATTTACTCCTTTGAAAGGAAAGGATGGGTGTTTATAACTAAACATGTTAACAACACGTGTCTGACAGCGTGTCTTTCGCGAACATCGATTTGGGTACTTACATTCTTTCTCACAATCAGACTACTGCAGCCACAAGGTTTCACAGTCGAATTGAACTGGCATCTTTTTATAAAATAGTCAATTGATCTAGTTTGGAAAAAAGACCGGTACAGTATTTTTGAGGGAAGAGAACAAAAACAAACAAACAAACAAAAACCCAAAGGCGATTTTGATATTTTGATGGGCGAAATATGATATTTTGGGGCTTCGCTAAACCACCATGTTGGAAATGTGACACGAAAAGAAAAGACATGTATGTTTATGAAAGCTAAGCTGTAAGATGCTTCACTGGAATACTTAATTCAGGACCGTGCAAAAGTAAATTTCATAAAATGATAAGGTCGGTGAGAGTTCTGTTTCCTAACTCGACTGAAGGCATCGCACCCTAAAATTTACGTACCTGAGTCTTCAAATAATGAAGTTAGCGCATCACTTCGAAGAAGAAGTTGGGGTAGTTATAATCGACAATGTAATTCAAAACGCGTGTGTGGGTATGCAGTAGAATTGGACGATATAGTCAATTTTTTACAGACAGTTATACATGTACGGGAAAATAAGCTTGTTTATTCTGGTACTCTTTTCATGCAAGTTTGCATTGTCAATTTTTGGTATGGTAGTCTAGAGTGACCCGTTTCTTTGAGTTTGTAATCATTTGGTCGGTTTTCTTTGCGAAACTTTCACTACATTGTACAGTTGATGTAAGTTATAAATATTGCTCTAATGGTGAGGTTTATTTGAAACTGAAATTGCTATAACAAACGAATGCTGCGTTTTTAATCAAAGTGATGGCAATAGTATTTTGCGTGCATAATTTGTTAGTTCTTTTGTAGAGTTTTCGAATTCACAATAAATGTACATTGAACGTAGAGTTTCAAACTAATGCACAAGTAAAATGTAAATGGAATATTTTCAGTCTTATTACAGATTTGACGATATAATTTTGCAATTCTGCGTCATTCTATAAATTTGGGGTCCAAAGTGTGACATTTTTCGGTCCCTGTTCCCTCCGACATTTATACCCTCTGACATGTTTGATAAGAAATGTATCACTGAAATTGATGTCAAACTATTTTTATTTGTCTGGCAGGTTAGTTGCAGTACTTATTCAATCTTGGAAAACAATGAGTTCTAAACATGAAAAATCATGTGCCAGACGTAACAAGGACGGGAAAGAAATTGGACCCCAAATTTATAGAATGACCCAATTTCGATCAAATTTAAAACCATGAAAAATCACGCGATTGTTTTTGTGTCTGCTACTGCTCAAATTATGTAATACTAATAAAAATTACAACGTAGTTATAAAAAACACCCCATCCCCTTTAATATTGGTACACTGCAATTCAATTTCTATATGCTCTGCTTTTCGAGAAGACTATGTGTCATTGAAAATAAACATTTTTGATAATTGGTGACACTTTTGACAAAGTTTTACTTTTCCCCCTCTTTTTTGAGGGGCAACAAATATTCGTCGGGCTTGTGTCGCTGTGCATACCGATTGTTCAGGGTGTTGTGTAGGTATTGAACCAGAGCTTTTTAGGCGTATCTGTACTGATGAGAGGTGTGGCCCAGTGGTTAGGGATCCGAACTCCTAATCGCAGGGTCGGGGTTCAAATCCAGCCATGGCCACGATCTTAGACAAGTCACTTCGTCATCTCTTTGTCCAGGAGTATAAATGGGTGCGGCAGACGGTTGTTGCGAATGATTAAACCATTTGTTCCTGAAATGACAGAATCATGCTGTATATACCCCCTGGGGAGCGGAGATGTTGTTTCAGGAAAGATCACCTTGAGAGGGCGGTATTCTCTAACAGTTGTAAGACAGTGCCTGCTATGAATTGCCTCGCACGTAAGTACATACAATCGACCATGTAATGCAATCCTATAAAATCAATTAATCTGTTGAACATTGTGAGGTGATGATTTGGACGACTTGCAGGAAGTCGAAAGCCCAACCGTGTTGATTTTCATCGTAGCAGGCAACACGTGGCGTAAATTCAGTATTTAAACTTACGTGATGTAAATCTCGGGCAAAATGAACGCGACATTGTGGCTAGTGTTGATATTTGATGGACGGTGAGAATTTTGAGAATTGCTTCCAACCAGAGTACATTTGTGCACATTCTTGAAGACAGACCTTCAGACAGACAGCATATTAAGTCTGTGATCCCACCAACAACTCGGGACATAAATGACACCGCAGATTGGCACGTAGGCTATACTCAGTAGGCCTTCTCCTGGCAATATTATTCACCCACCATCAGACACCCCCAGTCAATCAACCTGTTGGCCCACCCAATCAATTAGGCCTCCCCCTTTGGAGTTGATATCCCACCAACACCTTCTCATTCAACCAGAGAACTTAACACGTCTCCCCAGGCTACGCCCAAAGACAAACCCAGCCACCATCCTCCAATCTTTTCACCTCTTCATTCTATTATAGCCCCCACGCCCACACCCTGCAGAAAAGACGAGCAGTTGATATTTGTGGTCGTTGTAATTATTATTTGATTTGAAACCGTGGGCAATTGGCTTGGAGGTTTTTGAATGCGCATAATCAGCCAGAGACTATGCACTAACACGTTTTGTTTGAGCGTGCTACGGCAGTTTCACCTGTTATTGTTTCCTCTATTATTTTCCGTATTTAAAGAGGATCGTGGATTATGAAGACAGACGGCTGTTTCTTGAGACTACTTTGAGCTGCTTGGGTATTCTGGTGGCAAAAATCCTGGCAAGTGCGGAAATTTTTCCAGGCTTCGAGGGCAGAGTATGTTAGCCTTTCATCCATATTTAGAATTCAGGTGAATCTGTCGAGTTTGAAATTAATAAATGGTTCCTCGATTACTCGTCAAACAAATGCAGCATTAAGATGATTTTTCAATCCAAATTTGTAATGTTGAAAGGAAAAAACCCTTGCTACAATTTATCTGAGAAAAGGACAAACTTGGCTCTTTATTTTTCTTGAAGACCCACAGATAGCTGATGGAAATAACGATATGCCGAAGCTGGAACACACGAGGAATCTTGTTCAGCTTATGACGATATGTTTTGTATAATTTGGAAGAGAACCTACAGATTTCATTCTTTTTCTACTTGTTTATTCTGAAAGGACGTGCTTTTTTCTCACAGAGTATGACCATTCTTCCGACGAAGACGGCTTCCTTACCAACGCGTAACAGATTTTCTTTCAAATCAACTTCAACAATGAACAAAAGCTGAATTTCTATGGAAATGCATTCAGGGATGGCTGTTCCTAATGAGTAATTTTTTTCGAGGCACAGAGATTTCATGAAACAGTGAGCGGGATACCCCCGTCAATCTCTGGGACGCACCTGTGCAATCAGCCAGGGAGGCACCGGGTGATTCCCTGCCCGGCTGACACGCCACTCACCCCGGTCACTTTTCTTCTCCTTCCTGGTCTCCAAACACATCCGCGTAATTAATGTTTGTCCAAAGCTATTCTTCTCGTGTGTGCTCTGTAATTAACGAATTAGTCCAGAGGGCCAGAGGCGGGGGGGGGTCTTTCCCTGCCAAGAAGTAGGAGGAGGCAGGGGAGATCACCTGGAACAATTAAAGCGATATTGGTAGACACAAAAACAAGGTGAGATGGTTGAAGAATGGAGTTGTTCTATCCCCCGACCAAGAAATCCTCCTGTTCTTTTCAAACCATCAATCGATTTTTTGTTTCGGAACTGCCGGGGAGCAAACAGACCACTTCAACAGACTTTTCAAAACAGAGCTTGCCGAGTGAGGGGAGGCATTGTAAAGGGTGTTGCTTGTTTTGTGCAGGGCGGGTTTAAAAATAAAAAATCTCCTGGAGGGCGCGGTGGTCTGGGGAAACTTTCGTGGGGGATTGGCGTAACTTTCACGGAGCATTCGTGCGACAAGTACCCGTCAAGTGCTCGTGCTTACTCGCTAAGCGCTGACTTCGTTGGGTCTACGCGTGATCCGGTGTGGAGTTGGAAAATGTTTTGCGCAGAGTTGATCCCGCGATGCTCTTAATTCTGTTTCATGCATGCATATAATAAATCAGAGCATAAACTGTCGCGTTTTTATCACTTGTGAGATATCCATGAAGATCTTTACTCTGTATTGAAAAGAAATGTTCAGCAGGGTAAATCAAGAAACGAATGGGCTGCGTGCACATAATTGCCATTAACCAGTAGTTCTTAGCGACTTTTGTCAATACTCAGCCCAGTGTTGCTCTATTGAAAAATATGTATCTATCAAGTAAGTTACATTCAAAAGTGAACAACTTGGCATTGGGATACAAAGCTAATGTTTAAGTGATTTTCACGGTTTGGGGTTCCCTTCGGAAGTATCAATGCTGTCTCTGATGACCATTTACCACTAGCTAAGCAAAGGGGGCGTCAGTTTACACCCGCATGAATGCAAACCTTACACGCAATTTTGCTAGGCACGTCAGTGCTGAACCGATAAGCTTCTGTCGATGTACACACTATCTGATTTAGGGCCATTTTCCAATACTCAACTTGTATCCGTCTCAGGCTTCGTCCCGGGAACCAATTTCCGATTGTGGGCCTGAAGCATTTAAATTATATTGGATTACTGTAATTTTGGCTTTCTTGCATCTTATTTGATGTTCTGTGACACTATTAGACTGATTACTGTGCTTACAGCTTCAAAGTCAGCAAGTAAAAAAGAAAGTTGAAGCCTAAGACGGAGCCGAAGTTGAGTACTGGAAAACGGCATAGGAGTTGGAACATCAACGGATTTCTCTTCCAAGGAGGTGGGCGTCAATTAAGGATTTGGGTGTAAAAGTCTTCGGAAAGTGACTTAAAAAATCCGAGCTTTCGCCACTCGTGACAATTACCGAAGGTAATTACCGATCTCAGATTTAGCGCTAACCTGACAAAATTCATTAATAAAGACATTTGAATGATCTCTTGCTGAGGTAACAGATATCATCTTAATTCGACAGCGACCCTACCTACAAATGGAAATGCTTGCTTGCTGCCGTTTCGTGAGATGATCCTTCATGTAAACAGCGTTTGTTAACACAGGTGCCTTAGGAAACTTTCACAACTTCCCATCCCCAGCAAGGACGGACCCTTGCTCTGCACGAAGACTCAGGCCCAAACCACGAAGGTATATTACTTGGGTCATAGGCGCTGAACTTAACGTCAAAGGAAATAACTAAAGAGCTGTGTGACTTGAGTCTAAACTGGCGAATTGGAATCAATGCTGAACTGCACTAAGTTGTCTATTGTGTTAGTTGACCATATTAACCGATATTTGGCCGATTTTTGTACGTACCTGTAAAAAAAAATTTTTTAAGCCTACTCACAGATTATTGTCACTTAAATCGTGATCTACTACTTACGTTATGGTGCTTTTTTGTCCTTCACCCCTTGAGAAGAATTCTGTTATAGTATTTTTTACGCAGTGCAAAATGGACCAGTCTTTTTTTGTAGACTTTGGTCACATTTTTAGTCTCTCTGTTCTGTTGAGGGGAAACAAGACGTTTGCTTCTTTTAACCAAATGACAATCGTCTGTCCTATTAGCAAACACTTTACAATGAAGAATTGTCCACTTATCTCTGTTTGATTAATTGAATAAGTTTTTGGACCGTGTTGGTACGTTGTCCAACCGAAAGAAAAATGTACCTTATTCCATTCGGGACCTCACGGATGCCTCTTCGGCATCTGTGCTCCAAAAGACCGCCCGGTGTGTGGAGCTAATTCGACGGGTACGTGCGAACAAACATGCCGGTCAAAGGAGGCGATTGCAGAAACATTTAATTGACACCTGCGATTCTTTTGCTATATCTCAAACTCTGCCCACAGTTTATAAAGAGCTGTTTCTAAACAACATGAGTCTGCTCGATGGATCGCGTGAGGTTGTAAGCTGTAAACGTTTAGACGTGACTTTTTCGTAACAATTTAATTAAGAAACATTCACAGACCTGTAAGGTTTCAAAATCTCCTTGTTAAAAATATGCAGTTTTGTATGTTTGGTTCATAAATTATTCATAACACCAGAAACTCATTTGCATGTACTTTGTCATCCTATTTCTCCACAGAAGTAAGACATGTTGAGTATCAAAAAGGAAAATGTAAAGAAAATAATGATGACAATATATTGTCAGGGAAGTCGAGCCACCGAGGACTTTGGATCAGCTCTCTTGATTTGTGTCTCTAGTAGGTGCCTATCGAGAACTCCAATAGGCCTACATTTCGGAAACAAAATAAAATCGTACGTTTCCCGCGTATTTTAAATCGCTCTTATTTTCTTAGTCCTTTCTAGCTCTTATGCCTCATCGTCATGTTATCTTGGACTAGCCTGAGTCTACCAAGGCACAAAACAGAGGCTTGTCTGCGGTTGTTGGCAAACACTGAGGTTTTTCCAAACCTAGGAGCGAACCGAGGAATTAACTGCGCCCGGCTACCGGGCTACGGCAAGAAGTGCCAGTCGAGCCGGTAATAACTACGCTTGATGCGATTTAAAAGGTTTCCTATCCCCTGGTCAATTCACGAATCATTCAGCATCGAGTGCATACGTCTCTGAAATCGCAGTAGTTTTGTAGGGCAGTGTTATATTTTTCAAGAGTTCCAAGGCCTACATGAACAGCAGAAATCCACAGTGAGAACGACGAAAAGCTGAAGCAAATTTCAGTACCGCGCGACGTGGAAAAGTAAACCGTAGGGGTCAAACTGCTCATACAATTCGTTTTTTAAATTTCGTTTTTTTTTTAATTAAGGGGGAAGGAGGGTCAGTGGACTGGAACTAGGAGCTTTTGATGAGAGATTGCAGCATAATTGGTGATTCCTGTGAATGACGACCCCCATGAAAACGAAACCTCAGTGGATAAGCACAGAGTTTCCTGCGGCTAAAGTGAAAAACTGTCGATTTATCCTTTGTACAAACATCTCTTTAAACAAAATTGCGAGCTCTTTGAGACAGTAATATTGTTTGATTTTTACCCTTCCGCAACGTGAACAAGGCCTGAATCGTGACAATAAAATGTATTGACCCAGAAAATCGTAAACCCCATCTCCATAAACAACATCAAACAATGTATCATTTTCTGAAATTTCTGCCAAAGGGGTTGTTGTGAAATTCTATTGCATACACTATTTTTTGGAGGGGCTTGAAAAGTAACAAAGTTGTATTTAGAAGCCGTACAGGTTTCTTTTTAAACGAAAGGTTATCGAGGGCATCGCCATCAGCCCATGACGATAGAAGGTTCAGTCGGGTCATTCCTTGTTGGTCAGTCGGTCAACTCGCGGTCATTCTAAGGTATGAACGAAAGTTTCCGACCACCAATCCGTAACAGTATTCCAAGAATCGTTTCGGGCAGCTTTTCTTGAGATCACCGTCCACCAGTGTCTCGAATGAAAGGAACGAGACCGCCTTCTTGAGCGGTCATCCTATGACCATCGATTAAAACCGCAATTCCGTCTAGCTGGTTGGCGTTCCCCAGAACTGCTAGACAAAAAATCTGCCCGACTGACTGACCCACCGATCACAAAACAACCTCCAAACAAAAAAGACGACTCTCCCCCAAAGCCAAGTACCTCTTCAAAACTAATTAATCCTTGGACATAAGAGGTTGGGAGAGGGGTCACTTCATGGCAGAGGCCCTCTACCCGATCCTTAAAGTGCCGCCGAGTGTCATAAAACCATCCGGGGATGCATCGATGGTACAGCATTGTTCCCGCTGACAAGGCCCTCGGCTCTCAAGTGTTTATGCCTTTTGGACCGTGCCTTTTTGGGGCAGATGTACGGACAGTACTTAACTGATGTCTTAACTCCAGATACACACTTAGTCCAACCAAAGGACCCTTTACTATCACGTGGCAAATGAGAAGTGACGACTGAATATATACCAGCAATATCAGCCTCGTTCCCTCTCCCTGTCGGTTGGTTGTTCGCTATTGTCTCAATTCATATTACTGCATGATCATCAGTGTACTAACAGAAAGAGGTCCTACTTTTTGGTTTAGACACTTTTTTTTCTTGCGAAAAAGACTCACATCAGTATGAAAACGTCAGGCACTCTCAACATTTATCTTTTTCTCAAGGTTTTTGACTACGTTTAATTTTTGTGTTTGTTCCCTCCATTCGTCACCAAGGTTTTAACTGCCTTTAAATTTCAACGGTGGTGGCGTTAACAAAATACAGGAATCGTTTCTCTTCTAAGTTCTAATCAACATAGAGAAGGCATTCCAAAAGCAAGTTTAGTTGGGTTACAAGTTCACGTAACATGCTTCTCATTAAGCTTTTAAGAGGGTCTGTTTCTTTTTATTTGCTCCATTTCGATTCCACAGTGTGTGCCGAATGACGAAGTCTTACAGTTCAGAACAAAAGAATCATCTCTGGGTTCCAACCAAGTATCTCCTTCAACAGGTGCTGTGACGTAAAACGTGTTTAGTCGTTCCTCTAGTCGGCTTTGCACACCCCTGTTATTAAAAATTACAGGTCCCCAATTTCCAGTACACAAACACCAGCCATATATCCCATTAAAGGAGATAACAAACCCGCAAAAGCGTGTGCATGGAGTGTGAAGAAGGCTTTAGATGGCCCACAATCCTCCGTTACGCCAGCAATTAAGATCCCAGCGCTGACAGCTCATTGTAACTGACACCAGTAATCAACCTGTTAGACAGTCTAATTGCATTCCGACCAATCAGCACCCTCAATGGCTTTCCAACTTATGCATATGCATGTATCCCGCGCTCAATAAATGTATCGAATGCTCATGAATATTCATGACATAGTTTGTAAAGCTGCATATGCATCACTTGCCAACCAATCAGTAGAGCCATCCTTCAGGCTACTTTTGTTTGCCAGGTTTCAAAGAGGTCCGCCAGCACTCACCGCCACCGCATTGTTTGAACACTGAGGGTTACGATGTTGGCAGACTTTTTAACTTCAGTTGGTGCCCCCTTTGATGCACCGTCCCTGCACAATGCTATGCACTGCGGTGTCAGAATTATACAATCAAGTTCAGCCAAACCGATTTGCGGGACGAGCACCCCGATGAGCGGGGTTTCTTTGACCGGAGTCACCCACTCGACATCAGTTTGGTTACGACGTTCACGTGTCACGGACCTCTTGGCCTTCTACCTGCTCTACGTTTCGAAAATCGGCCGTCTTCGAAACGAGCCTGTGAGACTTTTGTGGTATGACTTCACAACTTCATTGCATTGCTTTGGACCCCTACGTTTAATCTCATTACAACTTAAACTTCAGAGCTTCATTTGAGTTTCTGAGTTGTGGTTTCAGTGGATATTTCTGTTAACGGGAAATCCACTCGGTGTAGTGTCTACAAATATCGAAGCTGTATTACAGATTCCGGACATTTTACCGACCTGTTGCCGCATCAATTGACTAAGAGAGATCATGAGTGCCGACACAATGCGAGCTCCCACCTACAACGTGGCGCACCTGCTGAGCGCAGTTCAGAGCGAGATGACGCGGGGCAGCGAGAAGGGTGACCCCAGCGAGAAGGGGCTGAAAGTCACGCTGGAGGACCGGGACCTGTGGAGGCGGTTCAGCAAACTGACCAACGAGATGATAGTCACCAAGTCCGGAAGGTCAGTGTCTCTCACATGCAAGAGATCAGTAGTGACAGAGTTATTAATTTTTGTGGGAAGATTTCTATCTCTGCGTTTAAGGACTACTGGGGAAACCTGTTGCTTCTGAGTTAAACATTAATAAAAAAATATTTGCATGATATTTTGACAACTCATTTGTATCATTGGTAACTGTTAACTGACGGTGCTTTTCAATGTAGCACAAATCTTGCGATTTTAATCTGCTTGTATGAATTTCTTTTTTTTTAATCAATATTCAGTTCCATAGATTGGTTTTGCCAACATTTTCATCTGATTTTGATTGTTTTTAAACTACATTTATTCTTCGTATTTGAATGACATATTCGTGAATTGCACTTACTTTAACCCTTCCTATATTCTAAGTATTGTAATTGTCGATTAGTGCTCACCTGATCGCACTTTATGAATATCGATAGCCTATGTCTTGTGGTATAAACCATACATTCTAATTTGCATTTATTTTTCATATAAATCGTTTTCTACCAAGGCAATTCGAAGATCTTTGCGTTCAAAATATAAAAACGTGAAAGCAAGATGTCGGTGTTACTTACATGTATCTAAATTGTGTCGAACTTTCAAGGACACTTCGTGAAGATAGAAATATTGTCCTACATTTTAACCTCAGAAAATGTGAATTAACTCCGGTCTTATCCAACCCCACACTCTCACTTTGTAGGCGGATGTTCCCCGTGCTCTCTGCCTCCGTCACCGGCCTGAATCCAAACGCCATGTACTCCATCCTGCTAGACTTCACGCCGGCCGACGAGCACCGTTGGAAGTACGTCAACGGCGAGTGGGTACCCGGAGGAAAGCCGGACTCTCCTCCGCCCAGCACGGCCTACATCCACCCGGACTCACCCAACTTCGGCGCGCACTGGATGAAGCAGTGCGTGTCTTTCAGCAAAGTGAAGCTGTCTAACAAACTGAATGGTACAGGACAGGTAAACGCATTTCTTTGATAACATTCAGACTTAAGCTTTCATGTACCGTACTTAACGAGATATCGAAATCGTATTTTTCAGTAACATAAATTAGTTCAAAGTTGGAGAAAATAACAGAAGAATGTTTGTGCCAAGTTGTTTCAAATTACATGTATGTATTTCACAAAGTCCGACTCATCATAAGACAGCCACTATATACGTCTTAAGCCTCTTATGAAATTTGAAAGTTAATCTCGAACACTTACAAATTAACCGTTAATTCGAATTAGTTTGCTTCCAATATCAAATGAAAAATTCCAGTCGGGTTAATTCTTGTAATAAACCTAGTTTATCCTGTAGCTAACTTGTTCCACCGAAACAAACTTTTCCCACCCACGTAATGTACCGTGTCCATTCCATGCCACACAGTTTCTAATTAAAACGTCCAGTCCATTTCTGTCACGTTTAATGTGTTACATTCATTACCAATCCTATGACCATGACGTTTGACTATGACGTTTTGAGTAGCATAGGCTTACAAAGTAGTCATAAACACAAGTAGTAAAACCTTTCATTTGTTAATATTTATCTGTTTGCTGCAGATCATGTTAAACTCACTCCACAAGTACGAGCCCCGTATCCACGTCATACGAGTCGGTGGGCCAGAGAAACAGCGTCTCATCCGTAGCTTCAGTTTTCCCGAGACGCAGTTCATCGCCGTCACGGCCTACCAGAACGAAGATGTGAGTGTGTGACATTTAGAAAGTTACTCGCTGTAAACCTTACCCAACTGTATTTAAGATGTTAAAGTGTAGTTTTGAAATCAACATTCTGTAATGGTGATTCAGTTATAACTTGCCACGGTAGAGTCCTTTTCGTGAGTCGATTCTTAACCCTAACCTCGGTTGTGCTTCAATCTGTTCTGTTTAAGATATAAGCGACACGTCTGCCTTATAAACTCGCCCTACTGCAGAGACTCATCATGTAATTCAATATTATTTTGCTTATGGTACTTTTTCACAGATTACGCAGCTCAAGATAAAGTTCAACCCGTTTGCAAAAGCCTTCCTTGACATCAAAGAAAAGTGAGTAAAACGTGCCCTTTAAAGATAGATTTCCAGTTGTAGATGTATTAGGTTTTATAAACTTTTAAAGACAAATATCAAATTGCTAATGTAGTAATGTGAGGTCAAGAATTTTACAGTTCCGAGCTTCGTTTGTGTCTGGAACTTAAAAACCACCCTCCCATAACCTAAAATTTCTTTTCTACTACTCCAGGGGCGAGCATGATCTCGACGAATGCCACGATCACCAGCAGCCGAGATACCCACAACGTAAGCATGATCCGAGCTTCGGAAGTTTCTTTCATCGTCGACCCTTCGTTCTTGATTTCGGGCAGAGCGCTTGAAGGCTTGTTTTTTTCATAGACATTCGACCTGACATCCTCAAGTTGCTAATCTTCCAAACTGCTCGCAATTGAAAACTTTTTCACCAACAGAATTTAGCTATTTTTTTCCTTGTACATTGTATATTCTAGAACCCAAGGTTTAATTTCCACTGTTAGGATGCTGCACATGACTTGAGAAAATCATTCGTAGGCAAATAGACCAAAGATTCGAACTCTGTATAGTTGTCAGCAACGTAACTGACTTAAACAGAGCACGTGCGTCAGAATAGTCAAGTTAAGGTTTATAATCCAAATTTAAGTGACACGTCTAAAAACCAGTTGCAGGGTTTCAAAAATATGACAGTCCTCTTTTGTGTCATTCTGATAGTTGGCAGTTGGTTCTTACCGAGTGCGGGGACACTTTGTCCACCGAGCCCACACCACCAATTCCCGCCGTCACTTGGTATGCCTTCCCCGGTATCTCACAGTTGTGCCGTGGAGAGATACAGCAGTCTACGGACTCATCGATCGACACCGTATCCTCCACCGCCCTACGAGCAGAAATATTCCCCTACAAGTAAGTTTCGAGATGATGCAGCCTCACTTGTGAAGTGTTTCTCTCCAAAATCAGAACAGCATATACATGCACATGTACTTCTTTTCCCTTTTTTGAATTTTCTTTTCCATAAAAAAATAGTTTCCAACTGTTCTATCATAAAATGTGAATCTCCAGTCCTTTGCCGTTAACTACATCGTTGAAATTACACTTGAAACATTGAATTTTAACATGACATTCGAAAAAACTCTGGAGCTAGGTTCTAGGAACGCGCAGAAGTCATCAGAACGTCCTATAACCACAGTGGCCGGTTCTTACCTGCATCCAACCAATAGTTGAGGGAGAGTTTCATTATATTACCCATATTTTGATACACGAAACCAACTTCACAAAACTTCTAATTCTCTGCCGAAAAATACACTCGCCGATAATTGTTTTCAATTAGGCTTGAAATCACTAGTTTAGCTCGTTTGTACAGTGCAGGTGTAGCTGTACTTTTCCGCAATAACCCCCCCTTTTTTCCAAATATTGTTTCGTGGAGGTACCGAAAGTGCAGAGGTAAACCCTCCCTTTCAGGAATGAATAACCACAAAATATCATAAAACGTACCGGTAGTTGACTCGACTGCATTGCTTCGATAAACATTAACAGAGATCCAGAAAAGAGGCCAATTCTCCCAGCGAAACTTTAGAAATCTCACCTGCTTTTATTTTCTGTTACCGGCAAAAAAATCGGAAATGCAGCGGGGCCGTTAAACGTGGACAGAGAACGACAGCCCGTAAAAATTCCTTTGTTGCCTGGAATCAAGCATGTCCTCTGGGGTCGGCTCCGTTTGATCCCACGTGCGGCGTCTCAAAATTTCCAGCAAGTTATTATCCCCTTTTTTTATTTCAGTCTAATTTGTACTGTCACCAGTCGTCATCCGAAAACAAAAAAAGCTTTTGAATCACAACTTGAATCACAACACTTTTCACTTCGTTCTTATCCAACACCGATAAAGCTAGACCTCCAATGATGAAATCTAGTAAACACCTTTGTTATGTTGACTTTTGTTTACGACGGAATACAAGTTACACCGTGAATGGAGTGACTCACCTGGGCCGTGATTTAGCGTGAATGAGCCCCACACCCTCTTCCAATTTATTCTCGCTCCTCGTTATCTTTATCGCTGTTTGATTTGTCGTAAATTTGTCTTGTTTTTTTGTGTGTGAAGCTCTCGCATGCCTTTAGTATGCCGTCACATTATGCAAAAGTTCGTGGTTGGTTATCTGATCCGACAAAAAAGTTTATCAAAAAGTCTCTCAGATTTTTAGACAATTTGCTCATGTTCCAAGATCCTTTTCATAGAACAAATACCGTGTTTGAACCACTGTACTGCATTACTGTAGTTGGGTACGCATCTCTCTCTGATTATCAGTTACAGTTGGCGCTCAGGACAGAGTTTGGAAATAATTAGGAAACGTCAAAATCAAGAACTTGATAAGGCAGAAGAGCCAAGGTATTTGGGATTTAGGTCGTAGTCTTCCGGTAATTGGGCTTTGGGGTTTCGATACGGTACTTTGGTAAAATGAAAATTTGATGTGCGATATACGATGTGAATGAATGAACTCATAAAGACCAACGGGGATGCCTGTTACCGGCACTGTGAGCCGACACGATGCTGGGCGCGGATCAGTCGTTTGTGTCTATGTCCAAAGCTTACAACTCTTAACAGTTAGGCCTAGTGTCTCCTTTTTCCAAAAACATCTTTCCATAAAGCTTTTCCCATCGAATATTCACGTTGATATTCCTGGTTATGCACGTACCTATATTGCATCACAGTAGTTTTCAAAAGTTTGCGTCTACTCGCCCACTCGAAAGTTTTTCGAGTGTCCTTAATAAAGCTAGGAGTCTGCATTTGCCTAAAATAAATAAATACATTCATTAATTAATTAATTAAAAATTTGGGTCTGTGTTCTTGGTCCGAGTCTCAGAAAGTATGAATTATTGTTAACAACTATCATCCTTCTTACTTCGAATCTGTTCTTGTCCAATATGTAGTTCCTTTTGAAAACATGGGTCGCTGCTTTTGCATAATTACATGTGATGTGCTGTTTATAATGTTCATCGTCTTTTCCTACCACCACCCACCTCTCTGGCACTGGCATACCGATACCCACTTTCTTTCCCCCCATCTTTCCCTTATTCTCACCACCAGCAAGGCTCTGTTTAACTTCTTAACTCCCTTCTCCTGACTTTTTTGTCCCGTGTATTTGACGTCCTAATATCGGCTTCCGAACGGTAAACTCCGCAGTGCGAAATGCATTGTCGACTGAATACCGGGCCCACACAATGAGTTCTATGGGTGTTCTCATCGAGGCTGGCCCGCCGGTTAACGCCGATGCACACTTACCGGTAAGCGCACCTGTGTTAGTTTAACCCGGTGCAGTCGGCGGTGTTTTGTTGACGCGAGCTTGGTGTTTAAACACGAGGATTCAATAGACATTTCCACGGCTTCTTTAGAGTTACACCTTGTAATTTTTCTCTTGGAGTCTTTTTCAAACGGTCGTGATCACCCATGCATCGTCTATATTCGGGGGATTGCCCCAGTGACTTCTTGAATTCGCAGCTGTAGACCTTGATTCGTTACATTACTTTGCAGTTTGCAGCGGAGATGATTTGGTTGTACATGTAATGAAATTTCTCATGCTACGTGGACTACAGCTCGAGATAAACTGTACAAGTCTCTAAAACTACACCAAATTGACCTCTGATAGGACACTTGTAATTGGATTTTATGTATTTTCGGCATTAATATCAGTTCTAAAAAAAGTGATGGTTTTTAATACCAAACATTAATGTTTTGGGTCGACGATTCACTTGAGTAACACGAATGATAGACTTGGTTCCATGCAAAGAAGATAAATGAATATGTAATCTTTTGAAGATAGCAACAAAGCCCTTAAATGTAAAAGAAACTTTATTAAAACTACACGGAGCAATTAAAATTCATTGCGTCATCTGCACAACGCTTGTTTATTGTTTTTGTTTTCTGAAAGTAAAAAGACCGACTGACAGCACATAGTCGAGGAAAAAATAACTATCCGCGCCCGAGTTCCCAAGTGCAAACAGCAGCGAGCGGCGTGGAATTGTCTGGGCCGTGACTCGAGCACGAACCCCCTCGAATAAAGCTCTCGCTGGTGGTCGCCGGTCACGTAAGCAATCCTACCGCGGAAGCTAATCGGAAATTTGCAGTCTTCTGCCCTTATTTGTGCTGATAAACGTGTAAACACCACTTCTTAAGCGTGCCGGCCAGCATCTACATTTACATGTAGTGGGGTTTGCTCATTATATCATGGGTGTTCCAAAAGTCTCGTTTTGTCGCAGGCCCGTGTTTGACTTCAGCGGGAAGACTTTATGACTGGTATTTACTCTGAATGGTAATCGATTCGTAATGTTATCGGTCTGTAAGGGGAGTGATTTACACATGCAAGCAAACAGTGAATTTGTCACTGGAAGAAAAAATGTCCTATCAACGAACCTGAAAATATCTGCGCAGGATAAACGTTAACGGTAAACAGAATCTGGTGAAAAAAATAATAACATTTGGATACAATCTGAGATCAAACGAATGTTCCATTGATTGGATGATTGTGTTCTTAACCTTAGTGTTTGTGGTTGCATATATATCAATCGGTTGGCCTGGTTGCCTGTGTGGTTTATTCTTCACTGTATTTGAATTTTGTTTGCTCTTTGTTCGCTTGTTTTTGTTTTCCCAGATATCCGCATCCTATTTGCATGGATATTGGCGACTTCAAACACATAATCTTGTATTTACGAAAGTGATTTTAGTTGTCAATACATTTGTTGTGTGTAATTCTTCTTTAATTTCTCACGTTAAGAGACACTCTAATTATTTTTTATCGATTTCTTTTCTTTCAGGTGCGTATGCTACCGACGCATCAGCATCAACCTTGCCTCTTCTCCCCACCCATGAGGCGTGGTCTCCTCTTGGTAGCTCTACGCATCACACCAGCAACATCACCACCACCTCCTCGCATCAGTACGGAAGCGTCTGGCCTCCCGCTACCTCCTCCGCAGTCCCTCCCGCCTCAATTAGCTGCAGCGTGGGTTCCCCCGTGCCAACGTCCCTACTTAGGGCAGCTTACACCAATTACAGTCAGCCCAGCACCTCGTCCATCACGGGGGTGCACCGCCCGCCAGTTGGATCAATGTCGTCGTGCGCCGGGTACCAGAACTACGGCAGTCCTTCTGAGGCACAAGCAGGCCTAAGCACCACCGACACGGGTGGGACCTACCCTGCCATTGCAAACCAGCTTTGCCCCGGTAAAGTTGGCGCTTGGAGCCCGCTTACCCCACCCTCGCCAGGAATGTAAGTGTCCGGTATTGGGAAAAAAAAATGAACTCTGAGTTATCTCTTTGAAAACAGTAAACGCAATGCCATTGTATGCAAAGATTCTCTATAGACAAACTGCTGGACGTTTGCAGCGATCAAGTCGACGTCGTATAAACATTTTCCATTGGACAATTTGTATTTGGTCATCCCTGGAATGGTTTCCTGTTTCCGTCTGTTGCTGCTGGTAGCTAATAAAAACAAATTGATATCCTGTGGTAAATGAAGCCAACTGGCTTCCTATCGGTGATATACCTCATTAAATTATTACATGTCTTATGATAAAGACATTTGGTACAGTAAGATTCCAGGTTGAGTGAGCGAAAGACGGATGTACATGTAGTTCTGAATTCAGTTGCTGTCAGTTTCCGCATGACGTAAACGATAGCAGGCTATCGTTTATTAACAGACAGTGTCAGTCCCTTAGAATATCTATCCATAATAAATACACGTTATTCTAACCTTAGATTGTACAGGATTATCGGTGGTTCATCGTGTTACGCGTAAGACGACAGGGTAAAAGACTGTAAATATTTTTTAAGTATCGGTACAAACCACGTAATATCTCTCAATAAATTGAATCCACGTTTCCTCGTATAATGTGCGACTTGCAAGTACATTGAGCATTTATTTTTATTTTCTTTGAACTTCTGAAAGCGGTAGGAAATTTTTTTTATTTCCGCAAGAGCACAGTATGTAAGATTTAGATATCGATTAAAAGTGGTCTTGGTACTGTCGCTTCACTTTGAAGGACAATTGAGTTTGCTATAAATTGATCCACCTGCTTTTAACTGCTTACTCTTAAACTCGAGAGTAGTTTGTGTACAGGTGTAATCATATCGGTCGTTTTAAAGAACAGCCACAACCCGCACTACAGCTGGATTTCTGCACCTGTTAAATGCAATCAATACTGGTTTCATCTTTGTTTTTTGAAAGAAATGGTTGGGCAGGGAAGGAGTGGATTTGATAATTTTTTTTACAAAAGATTTTGTACATTTTTGAGTCGTAGAACCTTTATTCTTCTGCATGGAAACTCTGACACAGTTGTAGATTTCATTTGCGGTACAAATAAATATTAATGCATGAACATGTACATGTATTTTTATATCAAAAAGAAAATGTGACAAAAATTCTTCTCATTTGTTGCTAAACGGAGTAGGGTCCGTCATTCGTTGTAAATATTGAATGTAAATTTGAGACACAAGCCAAATAAAATTCATTTACAGAGTTTAGAGAGAGACTCGGCCTTTAATTGTATCTTTCTACTATGCATAAAGTTCGTTCCACCCGAGCAGTTCGAAGCGGGTAAGTATAGAATATAGTGTATAAAGAATCCTCTCCATTAGACACGTTGACCTATAGACCAACTTTTCAACCCAAGTTTAACCTATTCTCTGTCTTGTAATTTATAATTTGCAGTACATTTATTTTCGAAGTCACCTGATAAGCGCTCGTGCTCTGTGCAGCGCTCGCACACCTGCCGCTGAGCTTTTACCGCAAATCACCTTTCTTCACTGACCACTTTCGACATTATTTTTTCTGAGCGTTGGTTTTATGGTTGTTTTTCCATTTCATCACAGGTTCACACGGCGGACATATTTTCCATTGAATGAAACTCACTCCCAAAAGACTGTTCCCGGCAGGCATAGCCAGACAATTGGAAGTATCAGATGCCGGCACCACTGGGAAACGATCGAACTCATATTTTCCGGTTCATGCACTTATATGAGGCCGTTGTCCCTTACTTATTTTTGTGAATCTTCTGAAGTTCCCGCCCCCCCCAAAAAAAGAAACACGACTTCCTTTACAATTTCATCAAATCACACTTTTTTGAATTAAGGTCTTTGTTTGGGTCTGCAAACCCTTGTCAATGGACAAGACGAGCCGTTGATTTGATTTCCTGACGATAGCTGTTCATATCTCTCTCAAAAAGGCCTTATTGTTTTGTGTAGCCATAATTTCAGTGCGGCATTGTAGTACGACGCCCTCTATACTCCCAGAGGTTCACAGAGGGCGTTTTTACGAAACTCTCAGCAGGTATACCAGGCACGAAATGGGACGAACGAATCTCCCAGGCATGTCGTGTAGCAGTGCTACATGCTACAGTACAAGCCTATGAAATTTCAGGTACCTTCATAAGCCTGGACTTAGATACGTAATATGGTTATAATGGTACCCAGGAACTAGACAAAACCCTTGCCGCCGACCGGACGCACAAGCAAACACGAATGGAAGCAGATAAGCCTGGGCATGGCAATCTGTAGCAAAAAAAGTGCTACACCATTGACTTGTGCACAAACTCACAGCTGCACAGTGCTACAGGGTGGGAAGGGAAAGGTCAGGGGTGGAAATCCGTAGCAGAAAAGTGCTACACCATTGACTTGTGCACAAACTCACGGGGAAAGTTTGAAGTCACCAATGCGCATGCGTGGGGTTTGTAGCAATACCATAACCAGCCCTGATTTCTTTCGTCTCAGGCGTTGAGTGAGATAGGGCGAGGGCGGGGGACGGGCAGAAATTGACTTAGCCCAGCTGAACCACTTTAAAGAGGATTTCTAGTTATATACTTAAATTTTAAAGGATTTTAGGTAATTAAAGAAAAAGTCCCAAACGTTATCAGACCCTTGAAACAGACACTTTGTTTTACTTTACACTCGTACAGGTAGCAATTTATGGTGGTTGATCATATTTGGTAGTATTGGCTAATATGACGAAATCCGGTGGAACAGGTAGTTTCCTTCCTTCCAATGAGGCAACGCCCCTTTATTTGCCGTCGCTTAATCGGTTGATCAGATCACGTGACTTGTGACCTCTTTCCAATTTTAAAGGTCACTGAGGTCACGACTATTGCGGAAGTGAATAACATCAAATTCAGTTACCCGGCGTATCGGAACTCGAGAGGGAGGAATTTCGAGTGCAAGCGGCTCGCTGTTTTGGATGTTTACAACGTTTACGGCTTTTTGTAAATGTGTCACAGCTAACGGGGGCAAAAATGGGTGAGTCGGTAACATCAAGAAGGCAGTGAGATTCTATTCTGTGCAATTTGTTGTTCAGGTAAACGGGGCAAAATGCAAACACCGAGAGCACCCTTCGCGTGCGGATGTATTCGCCTGCTCCGTCTACATGTACATGTACATATGTACATGACTTTATAATGTGCACAGACATATACATGATGCACAAGCTATGCTCGGCGTAGGCCCCAGTGTGTATATTGCGCGTCAGAAACAGGTGGTTTGTTTCTTTTGTAATTTAACCAGTTCCGTGAAAAATTGTTTGTGTTGAATTGTATTTTCTGCCATGAGATTTTTGTTGTCCCAAAGCAGTAGCACTTTAACTTAGCAGAGTATGACCTGTGTACATGTGTGTCAATAAAGCTATTAGTGTACTGGGTCATGAATGGGTATTTCACCAAACAGGTCAAAAACTGTGTTAAAATTTTGGCTTCAACATTGTAAGAAATGTGTCCATCATGCACTATCATGGGTCGAACAAGTGGAAGACCATTTTGTCCCTAAATACGTACATGTACCTGTTTGTTTATCTACAAATACTGAATAAAATGATCAGTAACTTTGAAAAGTTGTGCACAGATGTCTAACACACACTGTCTGTCTAAAATTTTCACATTTCATGACCTGGTTTCTTGGTTTTTGAAAACCTTAGTCAGTTTTGGTATGGTTGGGGGGCATGCACTGTCACTTGATAGTGCTGCACTGTCTACCCTGGACAGTGTCTCCATCTTGTCCTCCTTCTCAGGAGTCTTTACACAGTATGATTTCAAAAGAAAACCTTATGGACTGAAGGCAGTAGGATCAAAAAATGTCACGTAGTATCTGTCGCTGGTACAGGGCGATCAAATGATTGTGTATATCCAGTGATTTGGTGGATCAACAATGTGAAAGTACAGGTGTATATACCAAATTGCAACTGAAATTGTAATTGAAAGTAACCAATAGGTCTCTCTCAAATGACGTCACCTCCTATGGATTGCCAAATTATACATCTGCAGTTTAGACATGAAAGTCTGGTGATACACATCGGCTGCACCATCTTTCTAAGATATTTGGATCAACAAATGTGCGTATTGGGCATTTGCACACTGTATCAACATGCACCTGATGGCGTTGAATACGCAGTCATAATTTTCGTACAAGAATGGCATCCAGTGAGAGAGATCTATGGAATAGATGGTTTCAAAAACTGAAGTTGTGTACATGTTAACTGTACGATCTTTATTACTTGACAGTACTTGAGAGGATAGTGGATTATTTGTATTAGTTACAGTATGATACATGGAAACGAAACTTTTTGAAAACGATGCTTTTACTCTATAGAAGATGGCAAGATATCTTACTGATAGGCATCAGTAAAATTCCCCTGTAGTAGTGTAGCATATCAGCTTTCAAAAAGTGAAAACATGTCCTAAAAAGCCAAGTATATCAGGGAAAAAAATATTGAAAATTTACTTGGAGAGCACTTGGATTTTTTCTGTCGATAGCTCTTCTTTAGAATTGATGAAGACTGAGAATATCCAAATATGATTGTGGGTTTGGGGAGTTTTTGTTTGTGCTTATTCACGTCCTCTTTCCCTTGAAACAAAGCATGATTAAAATATGAAACCACAATATTGATTGTGGCTTTCCAAAATCAGGAAATCAGACTTTTTCACCCGAATCCCTGGTGATTTCTACACACACAAACACACACATAAAAGAGGAAACCATGTCATGTCATACTGCATACTGTATAAATTTGTATTATTTTTTCATAATTTAGCACTTAATGGGGAAAATAATAATGGGGAAAAGCTCTGGACTTTTATGGTTTCATTTTGTCGAGTGTTTCAGTTTGAAGTTGACTTGGAAAAGTACAATTGCAGGGTGTGTCACAAATTCTGTTCTTTGTTGCGTTATTATGAATTCAGCAAGTGTCTTTAGAGTCGCTTGATTCTTATAAGCTGACTGATCTGATGTCCATACCTTCGGGCAATGACGAACAGTTCAGGGACAGGGTTAAGTACAGAGGTTGTGCATGCAGGAGCTGGCTAGAGCATTGCTTCAGGGCCAAATTGCATGTGTAGGCATTATGATTAGAGATTTACATACTCAATGAACGGCCCCAGGCTTGTATTATCCAGCATGTGAAATATTCAGGAGTGCACTGTTTACATCAGTGAATACTGAAAAGATCCAATCCTGCTGTTGGACTGCTACTTGCTCCACAAACATGTGTATCAGTGGACATCTACATGGACGGAATAGTTTTGAAATCGTAAAAAAAAACCCAGAGAATTGCATGTAATTTCTTGAGCAAACATCCGCTGCTGGTTTTTGTGAAATGAATCAGGAAGTTGTAAAAGCACATAAGCCACATTTCTGCAGAAATGTGTACCATGTATTTAGAAGAGGATATGATTTATGCAGAAGATAATGCTACATGTACATGTACGTTTTGTAAAGGACAATTAATTAATTAATTAAACGAGTATTGTGTCTACAATGTAACCTTCAGAACACAGTGCATGGCTTGACTAAATGGGAGTGTGGTTTGAAGCTGAATTTATTTACACTGTTCACTGCACTCCACTGCTCTCCACAGTGTCTCATTAGGATTATATATGCAAATGAGCACCAGGGACCAGTGTCACTGGTACTCTTGTGGAGCATACACTACAGATCAAAGGTCAAATGCTATACATGATAATATCAGGAGGGATGACCCTGTGATGGGGGGGGTCCTGCCCCCATGATGAAGGTAATGATAGAAATGATGCCTCTTCAGACCAAATTCCATGTAGTGTGGAGCAAATGTCACTCAAAAAATTGAAATTTTTAATTCTTAAAGGGAAAAAACTCTCATTGTGGAAAATGGTACATGTAACATGTCTCCTATTTTGTGCTGAAAAAATGGTGAGAGTCTTTATTTTCTTCTTGTTTAATACTCTCTGTTCAGTGACATGTATATATGTACATAGGTGCCTGTCATGGCATAGCGTTAAGGATTCCTTGCAGAAATGCCCTTGGTTTTGGGTAGTACGCACGGCAAAGGAAGATTAAGTAATTGCTTGAGTTCAGAGATCAGTGAACAATGTACACAATCAGTGTTGACAATGTACAAAGAATTTCACAAAAATTGTAATATTTAGTCAACAACACAGACATACGAATACCTTCAGGTGTTATTTACTCCACCTTGCTAAGTCTACAAATATAAACATGGAATGTTGTATTATATATGCATGCCACTTCCTTGAGCAATAGTGCGATTATTACATGACATAGGCCACCATAAGAAAAAAAATCTACTTATACACACAACTCAGGCACAGGATGCAGCCATAAAAGCCAGGTTGCCATGAATCACTCAAGCATTGGGGATCAAAAGATTTATTCAGTACTAAAGAGAAAGGTGACCTAAGCTGTACGTTGCTCAGAGGAGCGGTGGGTACATGTACGTAGATTGTCTGCCCGTGGGGCAACTTTAATCCTGTCGTCAGGTTTTGACAAGCCTGTCACTTTGGCCCACCATGGCAATGTTTTTTTCCTCATAATACAACTGTAAATTTGTGAAAAATAAACTTGAACAATTTACACTTATATTGGAGGAATTATTGTTAATTTATGCTTCTAAACTTTCAGGGTAGGGCCTACTTGAGTTGTATTGGATGGGCAGAGTTATTGAAGGACTGTATCCCACAAAGGAATTTTGAAATCTACCAGGGCAGAATTTCATGGCTCTGCTTACTGTCTGAGAAGAATTCTTGCTGATTATAACGGAAAATTTAGTGTTAACAAATTGGCTTGTAAAATTTCATAACTTAGCGAGGAAATTTAGGTGGTGTACTTTCATTAAGCCCACAACTAAGAGTACTGTGCTTATTTTGTTGTTTTGTACTGAATGTTTTCTGTAAGCCCTATAAGTATAGAGGGTTTGCATGGCTGCCATCTTGCAGGCAAGTGCTTTTTGCCATGGGGTATCCACAAAGGAGCTTTCCCTATGAAACCAGAGAACTGCCCTGCGAGATGGCTACCACACAAAGCCTCTATAAGTAAAAAGCTTATTGTGATTAGCACAGGCATGTACATGTAATTAACCCAGTGTAGGTGCATGTAGAGGATGTGGGTGTATTGTAGTCTACCTGTGCACTATCAAGTGTACTTGTTCATTCACCTGTTTTGATGTAAGGATGACATCAGGGAAAGCCCCTACTCTTTCACAATATCTGACCTTATCATCACTGATATCTGAGTAATTAAAAAATCCTGGAAAAGCAATGAATCAACTATGCTGACAATTCTATGTTGTTGGAGGGCCAAAATCTTGATAGAGTGAATGCCAAACGTTTCACTTTGTAATGGCTGCATATTAAATTAAGATGCAAAGCACTCAAAACATATATCTCGTCAGAGTTTTAAATAAGAAGTTGAGCTCAGGCGAAAACAAGTCATTCACAGTTGCCATTCAAAGTTATGTTTGAGGATAATTTCTGTAACTCTGAATGTGTCATTACAAATACAAAGGATCAAGTTAAAGGTTAGGAATATGAATTAAAGGAAACTAAAGCCATTTATCTGAACAGAAACAAATTCAGAAGTTCCTCTCATCGGAAATGTTGGAAGTGTTAATAACAAAATTTCACCTTTGCACAGTACCGGTATGTAAGAAATGACAAGTCGGAAAGTTCCAGACCGACAGGTGATTTGAGCAATGTGGAAGAGCTGCATGCATAAGGAGAAAAACTAGGACTAAAATTAGAATAGGACAGCGTAGTAGTTGGAGAAATACCGGTATTCCTAAGTTTAGTCATCTTAGTTTCTGCCGTCCGTGTCCTCTTTGAAACTTCAGCAACAGGAAATCTATCCTGAAATGTACGATTACAATGAAAGGGATCACCTTTAATGCATGTGTTGTGAAGATCACTCTCATTTACAAGTACTTGGTTTAATATCAAGGACTCACATGTCCTCAAACAAACATGTCTCAATTCAATTAGTGCTATTCTTTTACATGCACAAAGTTGGGTTACAAGACCAAAACTATTTTTTGTGTGTGGAATTTTCACTTTCGGGAAGTTGGTGTGCTTAGTATTGGTACATGTAAGGGTGAGATATCATTCAGTTGTAGCGGCAGTTGGGAAATGACCATGAAAGAGCTCATAAAATTTGCTGACGATGTCTGTTTCCTTAACAATGAACTTAATTTCTCAGGGGTATACTTCACTTTAGGCGCTTGATTTGATTAATGAGTTGGGAATGTGATTGAAATTTACCATGAGAGTTGTTTCCTTGTCCATCTTTAACCCAGTTCATGTATGAACAAGCATGACTGTTGGTGTTTTTTGTCACCCAGTGTGACCTCTGACCTGTGACCTTGTTTGTCCCACAGTGGAAGCCATAGTGACATTTGATTACGATGCCACGCAGGACGACGAGCTAACCCTCAAGGAAGGGCAGACCATCACCAACATCACGGTGATGGAGGAGGGATGGTGGGAAGGGGAGCTGAATGGAAAAAGAGGATTGTTCCCCGACAACTTTGTTGAGGTAGGTACCATCAGATGAGCTTGGTATTCCTCAATTTAGATCTGAGAACAAGAGGTCTAGAGAGGACTGTTCCCTGGCAAACTTTGTGAAGGCAAGTACCCTTTTTTATAGGCATGATATTCTTCATGTAGACTGGAGAATAAAAGAAGACTGGTACTGAAAACTTTGTGGAGGTACAGTTTGTTTAGCTACCTAGAGGATAGAGAGTATTTCTTGTCCAGATCTGAGAACAAAAAAATAACTTCAGCAAGGACTATTCCTGACAACTTTGTGGAGGTGGTTTGATAGATGTGGTATTCCTTGTGTGGACCTGAGAACATGGGATGTTTAGAGAACTGTTCTCATATTTTTGTCGAAGTAGGTATATTACATGTACATGTACCCTTTGGATCTCGGCATGGTGTAGGTATACCCCTAATGCCTCACTCGTTCCCCAGGCCTTGGGCCTTCCCTGGTAAGGCCAACAGAATTTGGTGGTGTTGTGAGTTTTCTGCTCAATACAGTGCAATCCAACAGCTCAAGTTGATAGTGACTTCATGTAAAATGATCAACCCAAATCCAACAGAATCCAACTGTATCTCTTTTTCTGTTGCCTTCTGAATCAAAATGCAACACAGACTAACTGTGCCCAGTTTCCAACTCAATCTAACAGTGTCCAGCTTCTTACATGAAACTGCTAACTCCCACAGATTTCAACAGGAACAAGTCCCATGAGTTTATTGCTCAATCCTCCCGGATCCAGTTGCGGGCTAGCAGCAACCAATAATTGGATCCTGTCGGAGTCGGTATGGTTTGAGGGGTTCCTTGTATCAGTTTGAGAAAAAAAGAGTGAGTGCAGTTTGTATCCACATTCAGTGATGGGCACTGAACGGCAAGCAGTGTGTCCATGAACTGGTTTAGGGTCAGCCATTGGAAAATCATGCATAAATCCTGTAGAAACCCATCAAATAAGTTGAAGGAAGCTGAAGACAGTAGGTAAACGGAGGGACTTCCATAATTACAGGCGTTTACTCTAGTATGCATTTGTGTATGTCACACTTGATTTTGGGCACCCCCCATCATTGTCTAGCTCTTCTCAAATTGGTGTCCCTTTTTGCTTTCTGAATATTTCTAAGATTTTCTAAACCCACTTCCTCATAAACATGTTCCCCCCCCCCCGCGACATCATGTTGGCTCCTGTCCGGTTCCTAGTCTAGACTTCTTCTTTGAGTACGGCTGCTTGTAGTTAACTAATGTGCTGGTTGACACCAAGTTTTTCAGGATCACTTGGTACCCCAAAATGCCAATTTTCAATACCTTATACTGTTTTGGAAACTGGACAAAGTTGGATGATACAGTACATTGTGAAAGTAATCTGCCGTTGTTTCAGTATACCCATTAATCATGGCCATTGGTTAGTATTGTAAGCTGACCGAAATTGGAATTCTTGTTTTGGGCCTTGGGGGTATCCCTTCATTTGTCGAAAACTTGTCAAGGCAGCGACTGGCTTCCTATTCTGTGTAGGACAGTATCCGAATATGGTACTGCTCTGCTTGGTGAATTGACCACTGCTTCATGTTGTTGCATTAATTTCCGACTGAGTTCAACAGAGGGTCATCCATGTGATACAGGATATCCCCATGAGATGTCATTGTTGCTTGGGTGACCTCACAGCAATCTGGCTAACCAACCAGGGAGTTTTCGTCACAGCTCTATGAATTGCTGTAGTCATTTTTGCTAAGTAATAAATTCTTAACCCTTGGTTCATGGTCTCATTTCCTTAATAAAATCAATAAGTCTACGCAAAAAATACAAGTACATGAATTTCTGATGAAAAAGACATTACCATCTTGGATGCGAAAAGGGTGTGTCTTTGAAATGATCAGCTCATTGCTAGGGTCTGTTTCATCTTGGTGGCAGATTTTGTAAACATGATCTACGAACAAGGTTCACTGTCTAATCCTAGTGTCATGACTGACAATAGCAGAAAATACCGGTTAGCAGTATTTTCTTGCTTAGCAGAAATCGGATGGGAACCAGTCACTAACTGCATGCTATTTTGGTTGATAACCTGATGTTGGCTTACTGCTCAGCACAGAAACCAATTTATTATTATTTCTACGGGAGCGTCATGAAATTGGTCCGTTCATGCCACATATTTTCATAGGTATGCCACCGGCTGTAATGTCCTGATTCTTTGTCTTTTTTCTCCTCAGCTCATCAACAAAGACAAGCCTCCACCAGTCAAGGGAAAAGCCCCTTCTCCACCCCCCGCGGAAGTCAACGGCGACTCACAGGATGTTCCCAAGAGAGGTCAGGAAACTCAACTCTCTGACTTTTAGCAAATTCTAAAGGGATTGACAGTGGTGGATTAACAGCACTTCTTGCTTAAATTTTAGTCACTGGTGGAGGTTTTAGACTGTTTTGCTTAGTACATTCATCTGTTTATTTAGTGTGGAAATGCTAAGTCATTTTATTGGTATTTTTTGCAGTTTGGACGCGGACTTTTCCATCTTAATTTTTTTGTTATTCCCTTGACTTGATGATAACACTTCTTAAATCCATACACCCCAAGCCCCCCTAAACTGGTCCTAAAATTACCCCTGATTTTATTTCAGTACAGAAGAGGGAACAAAGTTAACATTTTGTCACATTCTTCATTAAAAAATCATCTCTCATCACCGGTGCTTTGACAGAGGGCTCGGAAAAGACGAAAAAGCTACGTGCCAAAGTGGTCTATAGCTACCACCCGCAGAACGAGGACGAGATCAGTCTAGAGGTGAACGACATCATCGATGTGACCGGCCAACCAGAGGACGGCTGGTGGGAGGGAATGCTGAAGGGCAAGAAGGGGATGTTCCCTTCCAACTTTGTGACCGTGATCGAGGGGGAGGATGGAGCGGGAACAGACAAGACAAACGCAGCAGTAGCAAAAGGTACGTCAACATAACAGCAACATATACAAGAACGATGGGAGTTTGTAACAACCACGGCAGTAACGACAACACCACTGTGATGAAAGTACCTGTAGCTAAATCAATCAGAGATAAATCAGCAATGCCCAGGAACAGCAGCAAAGTAGTGAGAGCAGGAGCTTTCAAGGCAGCTGTAACAGTAGGTCAGGCAACAGCAGCAAAGACTGCATATGTTGCTGTGTCTTTGATAGCCGCAGCATGGACAGCTGCAGTCTAAACGGGAGTAATAATAGCTGCTGCAGGAAGCAGCAAAGCAGCAAAACTGACTGCGGCAGCGACAGCAGAGGCAGAAACAATGACAACAGCAATGTTAACAGCAGCAGTCACCAAAATACCAGAAGCGTTGTCAATGTTAACAGCAGCAGTCACCAAAATACCAAAAGCGCTGTCAGTGTCAACTGTAGCACTCGCCAAAATACCAGAAGCGCTGTCAGTGTCAACTGCAGTAGTCGCCAAAACACCAGAAGCGCTGTCAATTGCAGTAGTCACCAAAATACCAGAAGCGCTGTCAATGTCAACTGCAGCACTCGCCAAAATACCAGAAGCGCTGTCAATGTCAATTGCAGCACTCGCCAAAATACCAGAAGCGCTGTCAATGTTAACAGCAGCAGTCGCCAAAATACCAGAAGTGCTGTCATTATCACAGCTGCGAGAGTGGCCATGGTGTTGCAGCCGCAGGGCCTCCCCCAGCAACAGTAGCATAAGTGGCGACAGCAGTGGCTGAGAACAGCGATATCCTCATAGACAGCAGCAACAACACAGAGACCATAGAACAATGGTGACATACTTGAAGTAGGACACTTTTGCCTGAGATTTGGCAAAGGTGTTCAGGAGATGAAGTTTCCGAACTAAATAGATTCTGAAACACATACCAAACATTTACGACGATAGATGTCCTGAACCCCTTCACTCCGGGAGACGTTGACAGCTGTGGCGTTGTGTTAGGATTAGTGCATACCACACATTCTATTCATCATGCACCTGCAGTTTCAATGTGGGCCTGCTGCTGGACAGGGCTTTGCATACTGGGCACATCGCAGCCCAGCAGTCACGGTCAAAAGAATTCCGGCGCGAAGGGGTTAAATGATGATAATAATAATAAATATACTTGTAATGTGTAGATATCAATGTGACTGTTTTCAACTGCATGTAAATTTTGATACCATAGTATAAGCGTCTCTTACTCAGTTAGGTTGTTGGAGAACTACTTAAGGTCTGCCTTATTTGATTTTGCTCATTTTCGCAGATTCGCAGATTTTGCTATTCCCAATTCTTCTCACATGCGTTGCCTTTCTGTAAAATGCAATGCAGACATTTAAAGCTCTTCCTATCAGCCAAGTTAGTTGCCGATGTTGTGTTTATTTTTTTAGAGGAAGCCCCACCCCTACCATCAGAGCCTCCCAAACCAAAGCAGCCCAAAATCAAAGGCGTCGGTTTTGGTAACATCTTTGCTGGTGGGGAAGTCAAGTTAAGAAAAACACCTGCGAATTCCTCGTTAGATCATTCCAAAAAAGACCCCTCCAAATTGGGTGGACAGAGCGAACTGGCACAGAAAAGGGTAAGTATTTTTTCTTGTTTCATTTCAATAAAAATAATCAGATTTGGTGAGGGCAAAGCACAAAAAAACAGTACACATAATTAATAATCCTGATAGCAGGAACTAGACCAAGATGGTTGCCTTTGATTCATACAGGTTTGTTTGGTACCACTGATGTAATAGTCTGGCACCTTTACCTTTTTCATTTCTACTTGCTTCCAAGTCAAGCCATTCACATTGTGATCTTGAAGCATCCACCACACTTAAGATTATGCCCATTTGCCTTGGTAATGACTAATATACATGTACGTTTATTTCAATACCATGGTTATTATCAATTTCACTTTGTCATTTTGATAGCTATCATTGAAAAAACCTGACGCTGTCCCATCTCCAACTTCTGCCGTGAACACGGAGGCAAAGCCAAAAGAGGACTCCAAGAAAGAGAGCAAACCAGAAGTGAAGAAGGAGGAGAGGAGAAATTCCAAACCAGCGGAGGACGAAGAATTTGAAGAAATAGGTAAGAATTGCATCAATTTTTGCACTTTCAAGGTCTCCGTTGCTCAGGAGAAATCTTGCTAAGTAGATTTATGCTTACATGTAAGTACAAACCCACTGAAGAGCTGTCACTGGAATTGTACATGGCATGATGGTTTTGGCTGGAAACCTGTAGCTGGTTTTGCCAATATAATGCTCTCTGCTCAGCAAAAAGGATATACATGTATTATGTGCACAGGCTACCAGGGAAAATTGACTGGTGATCGTCGCCCATACTTAAAGTGATTGCTGGTTGTCTTTTGGATCTGAGTTGGATGCATTGTAGCAGGATTTGACAGAGATAGGATTTAATCCACCTCTTATTGTAGCCACTTTAACTTTATGGTCTAGGCATTGTTTAATCAACCCTGCTACAGAGTACCGAAGTGTGACATCACTTTTCACCAGAAAAAGCAAACTAGCGTAGCTCAGGAGTCATCCAGTACATAATTTGGTATACAGTAAATCAAAAGTAATGTTATCATACCGATGTCCTCACTGCAAGAATCATGAATGGTCCGTATGTTGTCAATCAAGAGCAAAGGTCATTGCTATGGTGACCTCATCCCCCTCAGCCCAGGAAGTTTGGCTTTGCCCCAAGGGACAGCTTCCTGCTTGTAGCCAGGAAGCCAACAAACCAGCTGGTAGTTGGCCTCGGTTGGTGTCCGGTATCTGCTGCACAATCGACTGTATAGTCCCCCCCACAAAAAAATATACGCCAAGCCTTGAGTGTTGAATAAATTGTCAAACGGAATTGAGTGACACCAACCTGGAGGCTGTGAATTAACGTTTTTTGTCGGTCAGTGAGGGATCAGTTGGCACATGTTGTGGTATGAGCGACCAAGGTGGGTGGTTTAAACCATGCACTGTGTCATTCATGGTGACGTATTCTGTACGTGCTCTGATGACCAGTCAGTTTGTAAATAAGTCATTTAGAATTGGGCTCGCCACTGACAATGAGTTAGCTACCGAAATAGGACCTGTTTCAATGTGTGGTTTTGTGAGAACGTGTCCTTCTTGGGAAAGAATCAAGTAAGGAAGTGGTGCATGCATCGTACCGTTCCTGTAGTGGATATGTGGGTTGGGTATACATGTACAATGAGCCAATAGCAGCACCTGTAATATAATGCCAAAAACATAAAACCTAATATTTGATTGGATGAATGGTATCTATTTTTAGCAGGTGGAATTTGGTTTGGTATCACACCAATTTGGCATTATGCAGATTCTCAAAACTAAATTTTTGTGTTTACAGTTACTTAGAGCTGCATTTTTGTTTTGACGCGAGACATGACTGTGAGGTGCTGATCTGACAGTCAGCAAAAACTGATTCCGATGTCGTGTGTACTGAATCTAGAGCAACAGCATGTCAAAGGGGAAAGGTTAAGAAGATAATTCAAACAGGAATCAATTTTTAAAAGTGTTTATGTTTTAAACAGATAAGTTGGAATGTTGTTTGCCAAAGTCCAATGTGTCTAGTTCATCTTTCTTGGTTGCAGTGTATTTAAGTTAACTTTATTGATGTGGTTTTCCTTGTGTGAGGTTTTCAAGCGCAATTAATACAGAGTCCAATATGAATATGAGCTTTAGCTAAATGGTCCTTGATATATTGTATCAAATAAAACTAATTTCAGACCTGTAATTCAATAGAGAAGTCAATTTTGCCTCATCCGACTGATGTGGTTGTCCCGGAATAGGAGTGCACTCCAGGATTTGAAACCTACCTTCAAATAAAAATTATAATTGTGTGCAGTTAAACTACCGTCAATGGATTGGCCTGGCTCATTTCCTGTTTTGGTATAAGTATACCAGCATGTGTTTGTATTGTCATATCCCCAAATATTTCTCTCTTTTTTGGAGGTATTTAAGTCACGTCTTTGGGGGACATCACTACTTCCTTGCCGGTGCTTATCATGGTTTACAGAAAAACTGGAGGTATATGCACAAGGAGTTGGCATTTGGAATTCTTGTAATTTTGGGAAAAAGAGTCATGAGATGATGTGTTACAGAATGTTCACGATTTGTAGGTGTGACACTTCCAGTCTTTACGTGGTTTTGAATCTCACTTACTCATTTTACCAAGTTCCTGTGTTCTTGCAGTAGTTCGGGCGACTTCCCGATATTTTCAGGCAAGTTTGACTGTTTGTATTTTTTTTCCTGGGCAATCACCAACAGTCCGAGAGAGGGCAAGAGTCACGTTCCCCTATGAGGCCCAGCACTCGGATGAGCTGGAACTGAAAGAGGGCGATATCGTGACGGTTCTAGACAAGGAGGCAGGCGACAGCGGATGGTGGTTTGGAGAGATCAACGGCAGGAAAGGGGTCTTCCCAGACAACTTTGTCACAATGCTGCCCCCAGAAAAAGAGGTGAGTCCATCGAGTTCATTCTCACCCCTGAGCCGACCATTGTTGTCTCAAACCAGCCTAGTCCATGTTCCAAAAGCATTACTCAAGAGGAATTGCCTTGAGCTGCTTCCTCAAGAGGCATCCACATCTCTGCAGAATTATTCTTCAGTCTAACAACATGAGATACGAGTCGTCAGAACTACTTTTTGAGTCGAGAACATATAACAATTCTCGGAAATGGAAATCAACAGTGGAGATGGAATTCAAGAAAAGCTGTGAATGTTTTCACTTGCATGTTGTACGCATTTAGCAGGATTGCAAGGAAAATAATCTGGACCAGAGTTTCACAAATAAGTGGAAAAAAGTATTCATTACAATTGGCATCGTACTTGTTTTTTTGTTTTTGTGTTTTTAACATGGAAATTGAATCAACCCCAGCCAGGTTTCTCTTTTGCTTTCTGTGCAAAAACTGCATTCCCAAAGGCGGAATTAGCTTAGGTTGTGTTTTTTGGCGGGACGGACTTTTTGTTTGTAGAAAATGAAAATGATAAAAGAACTGGTCACTCCCCGTTTGAGGTTGAATCTCTGCAGTGCATAATTAATGTTTGTTTGGTCTCTGGTATTCCACAGAAAGTTAAGAAAAAAGGACCAGCACCTATGCCAGAAAGACCAGCTTCAGGTAAAAGCTTATTTTCAGAATATATATATACATGTATATTTTTCATCACTTTCCTTTACATTTCCACGGTTAACTCCAGATGATGAAATTGAACTTGCTAAAAGAAAAGTCAAAGTGTATGCAGTCTGAATAACTTTGTAGCTCCACAGTGTTTCCGTGTTTTTCAAACAGTAGCATTATTTGCCAGTGCGATATATCTGGCAGCTCATTTAGCATGATGGCAGATAGCCAAGGGGGTTGGGTGTCAGGAATCATGGACGATACAGACGTTGCCGTGTATTGAATGTTTGTCCTTCGGGACTATTCTATGGCTTACTTGCTTCCTTGATGAGGGTTGGTCAGCCACAGGCATGTTTATCTAGTTTATTGATTGTTGAACAATCAGCAATCAGGAAGCAAATCTCAACAGTCTGGAATGAGCCAAGGTAAGGTCATGCAATCCAAGATGTATTTTCCCCAAGTGCTTGGCATGATGCATAATTGAACCTGTATCTATCATCCGGAGTCCTGACCAGCTCGTCTGTTTTTGGAACAGCATATCCAGATAATCTGATCAGAAAAGTCAAGACTTTCC
Source organism: Acanthaster planci (assembly GCF_054643075.1). Taxonomy (NCBI): domain Eukaryota; kingdom Metazoa; phylum Echinodermata; class Asteroidea; order Valvatida; family Acanthasteridae; genus Acanthaster; species Acanthaster planci. Next base: position 1,653,596 of record NC_141791.1, on the reverse strand, counting down.
ACCTTTCCATGCAATATATAACAAGTTTACTTGATACATGTTCCCTTCTTTGATCAGTTGTTTAGTTTTTACATAAACCTTTTTTTTTAGAAATGGTCTTTTATGTTTCAGTAATTTTAATCGTTCACTAATTGTTGTCGAGCCTCAAAATGATTCTCTAAAGTTGGTTTTTTGATTCTCAAAGAGGCTCTTCTCTGCATTTTTCTTTTTGGATAGGACCAAAAGTGTTACCCACAGAGACCAAACTTGCTCCTGCCAGGGCCATGCCAACCAAACCTCCTCCTCCTCCCGTCGACAGTCCGATGACAGTCCCGCCTCGCCGGCCCTTGGCTGACACAGTCACGGCTAATGCACATCCCAAGGTGGAATCCCCTGCACCCAAGCCCCACCCCATTGCTGCGCCTAAGCCGGTAAGTACACTTCCGATGCCACTCTTGTCCATCGTCTAGATTAACTAAGACACGTGTGTGCGAAGGGTCTTATCAAGGCTTGCTCTTGTGGTAAACTAACAACCATCAGGATGTAATGGATATTGAAAAGTTTTGGCACAATGCCAGCATTGCAGTTCTTATCACAGAAAGGACACCAAACTTCTGCACCTGTCAAAAAGCCGTCAAGTTTGAACTAACAGAAATAATCCGTCCAGTGTTTTCAACAAAGGCAAATCTCTTGGGCGTCTGTTTTGATTTTATTTAAAAGATCTCTGGTCTTTCTGATATGGAATTATATACAAATTTAAACTAGAGTCATCATTGCGTTATTTCTGTGCTCATGAAATCTTCCACATTTTGTTTTTTCACATTTCAACAAAAATGTCTGCACATCTAGCCCAAGAAGGTGAGTTAAAAACAAAGGGAACGAAGGCTTCAATTCCTGTCTGCCGCACATTAACTTCGTGGGGCCTCTAGTGGTACTTGTTTGCTGGTAACCTGTGTACATTCTCAGGATTTGAATTTAAAAGAAGAAAGAAAGAAAATAAAATCTTTGAATAGTTTTCTTCAAAATTGAGATAAAGGACTATCTGTGTAAGAGTTTTTCTTTCATTTTTTTTATCTTATCCAGTTAACTACTTTTTTGGGATGATTTTCACCTTTGTTTTGGTCATTGCACACAGATTGGTATTCCAAGTATTTTAACAATGCAATTTTTTTTGTTCACATTGTTTGTTTGCATGTTTAAATCAGCATTTTACTTTTCCTGCCAAGTCAGTTGGATAAATATGGTGACTGATGATCAGACCAAATCAATTTAGTTTGCTAAGCCTTTAATTTCCTGTGCCATTTTATTTTTGATGTGCACCAAAGGAAAAGCCTTTAAGTCTTATAAAAATTGCATTCTATTTTTTTGGCTTTCTCTTTAAAGTTGTACACAAGTATTTTCAAGATGTATTTTTGCGTTGGGGAGATGTTAATTATATATAACGGGTTTTGCCCTACACGTTGGGTAAGGGCAAAACCCGTTATATATAATTGTACACAAGTAGTTCTTTCTGCACTGGCCTTTTTGAGGCTTTTTTCCCCCACTGTAGCTCTGTTATTATGTGATGCATGTTAACAAACATTCAGAAATACCTGGGACAGTTTTTCCTCTTCCTATCGGTCAAAATGCGTCATGTGAGCGTGTTTGAACATTTGATAATGCCCGCTGAGAAGTGATAATGCTAGCTGCATAAATCATGCGCTAGCATATGGATATGAGACAGTTTAATCGCGTCTGATTGGTCAGAAGTCGTACGACGCGCCACACATGCGCCATGTTCACTGATGGAGATTCTATTGGACAACTTTCAAAAGGACTATACCATAAAATGGACAGGGGTGTTCGGAAAAATGAAAATAAGTTTTAGAACAAAATCATTCGAAATCCATCATATGTTGACTTCTTCTGACTTTCTGAATAAAAAGGTATTTATGAATGGGAATAGATATGTGGTTGGCCAGTCTTAAACTAAGGTTTAAGACTGGCCAAGCACATATCTTAAGACCTTGCTCAGGAGAAGGAATGCTGATAATGCCCTTACCTGGGGTTCGGGCATTAGTCGCGTCCATTCTCTCAAGCGCATATTTATTCCCTTAGCGTTATTTCTTTGTCAGATTCCTTGTATAGCCATTATTTTTTCACTGTCATATCTAGACTTTGAGTGTTAGTTAGAAACTCGGCATATAAATAGAAAGATATGCAGGTAGTGGCATCAGACGGTAGAGTAATGCAATATGTCAGATAGTCGTGCCTCGTTCCCGTCACGTTGTGTTGTCTGTTCACATCTTGTTCTTGACCACGCTTTGCACCACCCTCACAGGGCTTATTTGGTAACCTGTGTCCACTCACACGGTGAGCATAGGTGAAAATTTACCGTAGATGCCATCTTGTTAAAAAGCTTGTAGATGGCCTTTCCTAGTATCTGCTTTCATGCCCATGTTTGAGCATGTGTTGGAATACTCACAGGAAGAATAATGTCTGGTTTTATCGACAGCAGCGTATCTAACCCTTTTCTTGTAAACGAGATACATGTGGCGTTTATTACTTCTGTCAAAAAGCTTCAGTTGTGTTTGCTTCTGAAAATGTAAGCCAAAACTTCCCTTACACCAACAGGTATTACCTGTTCCACCCAAAAAACCGGGCATAAAGCCTAAGGCTCCGCCCCCAAAGCCTTCGCAACCTCCTGAGCGTGAAGAAGCAGCTCCTCCTGTTGTGTTAAGGCATCAGCCGTCAGTGGAGAAAAAGGAGACCACAGGTTGGTATACGTTGTTACTCTTGGCCTGCCATCTCTGTAGGTGGTGTATAAGCTCACTGAAAGTCACCGATTAAATGGAAGCCAAACTTGGCCTGACCCTGCATACCAAGGACTGCACGTAAAGAAACTGGTGTCAAGGATGCACCAGCACCCAATAAACCTGAACCTCTACATCTGGAATGTCCGCAATTACAGTTTTTATAACGTTTTATTCATTTTTTTCACATTGATGACCATTTATGCAATGGCAGAGGGAGGTTTTGAGGATCTCAAGCCGGACAGTGGTCAGAAACTTACCCACATCACGCTCTCCCGGCCCAAGAATGCCAATCGGAGACCCCCCTCGGTGTTTGGTGGCCAGGGGGTGAACTTGAGCGAGGCGGTAAGTACTGAGCCTCGGCAGCCATCTTGGATTTTTCAAGTCAAGCATTATTAATGAATGTACAAACTAACTGCAGTGCATTGCATGTATGTGTAACATGCGCGCCTTCTCATCAAGCTTTAACTTAATGCAAAATTAACTTTAATTTCATCTGAATTTGAAACTCTATGAAACAATTGCAAAAATATGTAGCCACCATTTTCTTTTTCTTCTTTAATGAGAAAATCTGGGTAGAAAATGTAGCAAAATACTTGCAATCAGCACAGTTGTGAAACTTCCAACTTGTTGAATAGATGTGCCGTAAGTCCATTTATGGGATGTGCCGTGCAACTTGTCAGCTTGAATAAAAGCAAAAGCGGTTTCCTAATTTGGAAGGTGTCGACTGTTTAGTTTATCGTGTCCAAAACACAGCTGTAGAAGGTAAATATTTGTTTTCTTTAGAAATTTAATGGCTGGGCTTGATCAATTAGTGAAATGATTTCCCTCCTTTTGTATCTATGTTGGAAAACCAATTTATTTTGCATATTTCTTCTGGATGTGTTACCTCAGACTCTTGCATCCTGGCCTTCCCTCTACTAACTCATGCATGTTTTTCCTGTAGACCTTGGGAGGAACATCACCATGGCAACATGACATTACATTTCCATCCTCAGAAAGAAACTGCAAAAGATATGAAAAGACATTGTTCACCTCCATTCCTACTTTCGACTGCAGTTAATTCTTATCCTGTCTGAGCAAGACCAGCTACCTGTAACTCCTTATTCAAATACCTTTATGTAGGCAGTCAAGATTCCTTGAAAATATTAGTGAAAAAGTTACAAGTTGAGCTGGCCAGTTCATGTCACTAGAGGGTGCTGCACATGTACACTACGTTTAACACACAGACATATAAGTGCATAGACCACCAGTCTTGCGCGTATAAGTGTGATTTTGAAAAGCGTGGGCAAACAGTGGGCAAAATGACGGATGGCAGCGTGTTCAGTGCAAATTGCGTGTGACGCACTTAGATTGCATGTATTTATTTACACGTGCTCTAAAATATGTTCCTTGTTTACTCTTTGGTACTGCTATCTCTTCTATTCAAATGTTGCAACTTCATTGTTTCGAGTTTGCATGGGCCACATTAAGGAAACGAAAGATTTTTTTACAATTGAAAAATGGCTTCATAGAATTTTATGGCTGGGATTCTTCAATTGTGGTAAATTCCCTATACCGAGGGGGGAATTTGCCCGTGCTTTTGGTTTTTGTCGGGTGCTGTCTCGGCTATGGTACCCCTCTGTTGTTTTGAATAGGAGGCGCCTGTCTATGGGTTTATAGTCGATGGTTTTCCACTGTCCATATTTTAAAATATTATATCACTCCTCCTCTGATCAAATTCGAATGTAACATTACATGAATGCAGAAGAACACATGAATGATGTCTTTGAAAGTTATGAAAGTTTGACTTGTTGATACTCACAAATAATGTACAGTGTGATTGTGGATTTCATTAATAACATGTCAAAAGAGTATCTGCAGTCTTTGGACATCTGACCATCAGATCCACCGTCAATATGAAAAGTTTTATGTCATTATCCAATTTATCTAAACATTCCCAGAGTTTTTTGTGTATTTCTTTCACCCTCGCATTCTCACTTTTTTCTATCATTTGCCGTCGAGGTTTAACTTTTGATTTTACCTTTCCATTCACAAGCCTGTGTTATTGTCTTTCCCACTGCATTTCATAGCCCTCCAGTCGTAGAATCGCAGGTTTGTCTTGTTTTACATCGGTCTGATAGTTCCAAAATTACTGCCATTTCAAAATTTGTACATGTGCATGTAGGGTGTTGTTTCCTCACAGCTGTTCCATGTCTGCCATTTTGTTTTCGAAGCCCTCACCCATCATGCAAGAGACCACCCACAGTGCATTGCCATTTTTGTTCATTTGCATGTGCATGCTTCCTCCAATGTATCTTTTCTTTCCTTATTTTTTTTGGCTTTGCTAGTTTTTTGTTGTGGTCTCACATCCGTGTTAACCCCCTGTCGCTGTATGCAGAGACTCAAAGCACAGACGCATGAAGAGAATGCCGATACACCCGACGGCCCTGTTGCTAAGCCACCCGCTGCCGTAACCTCGCCAACTAGTCCTACTAATGCTAGCCAACCCCCCTGGGTTCGGGAGCTGAAGGCCCGGTCAATAAAGAGGCCTTCCCCTTTGGCCAAAGAACCCCAGGTGATGCTCCAGAACAAACCCCCCAACTTTTCGTTTTTTTTTAACTTCACCGCCAAGCTTAGGGACATGGCTAGAGGTGTCAGTAGTACAGGGTTGTCACTAAAATTTTGCCGAGTTTTCACATGTACGTGAGTTTTAAACGAATGAGTAGGAAACTTTTAGTGCCACCCTTCACAGCCCTAGAATTTCAATGGGGTTATTGACAAAACTGCGCTCAGCTTTATCATTTTCCATATTTACTCATTTCCAACCGTTTTCCACTCTGAAATGAGAATTTAGCTTTACACAACAAGCGCTGCATTTGTCTAAAGTACCATAACACAAGTTGGGTCAAATATGCACGGTAAACACATTCTTCCGACAGAATTCTTGGTTGTGCATTCAGCCTGAAACTTTCCCAAAGCATTTCAGATTCTGGTTAACTATCACAGTTGCAATTTTCTTCAGTACGACAGCATTGGAAGGAGAGGCATACAGTAGTTATTTCTTCCCAAAGTCCATGTGACAACCCTGAATTGCTTGGCTTGAGTTGTTTCTGTATACCTGTTTGTTACCTTAATAATGCTGAGTACACAGATTTTCTTGGAAGGTAAGTATGATTGGTAACTTAGGAAGAGCAACTTAAATTGCAAGCTTAAGTGCCATTTTATTCTGTTTACAAGGAGAAGAAGATTTTTTGTTTACTTTGAGTTTCAGCATGTTTTTGTTTGTTAACCTGAATATTCACCAGATTTTATTTTGCTTTTGTTTGTTGCTTCAGAGATTAGTATTTATACATTTTTTACTCCTTTTTTTTTGGTTGAAGTCTTCAAGTAATCACACGGTGGCTTCATTTATGAAGATGTTTTTAAAAAAGTGTGTATAATGCAATCAGATGCTTTGGAGCAAAGCTGGGTTTGACATATTTGGAGAAGTGTTCTTTTGATTAGATACATTTTCATAAAATCTGTTGTTTATTTACAGTCGCAGAATAGAAATAAAGACACTTTTGGAAACCTGATTCATTCTCGTCAGAATTAATACCACTTTTAATTCAAAATGATTTTTAAATATGTAAGCTGAAGGTCACAAAGTTTACATCTTTCATCACTCACACAACAAGAGGTCGACTTTATGTAATTTTCCCTTCACTTCCCCCCCACCCCCTCCAGCCGCCCGTCGAAAATGGCACCGTAGCGCCTCCACCCCGGCCCAAGTCTTCCCCAATTGGTCCAACGACGGCAATAGGAGCACCGACCCCATCCCAGACAGCCAAGGGCCCAGTAGAGATCAGCCCCTCCCCGAGCCCAGCTACAAGCAGGCCCACCAGTCTCGTTTCTGACATGGCTGGAGGTACTTCCAGTGCGCAGGTGAATTGTAGCACTAGTAAATAACACAGTTTTAGTCGAATCTACAACTTCCAAGTCTTCAGTGTGAGTCAGTCAAAAAGTGGACTTGAGTCTGAGCTCGAGTCCTATAACGGGAATTAAAAGATTTGCCATGAGGACCCATGATGCTGTTAATGGTGTCATTATTTCTGTTCTACCATTTGCAAGAAAGTGGGATAAAAAGTTCAGTAGGAAAAGATTGTCTAATGGTGACTCAGCATTAGCCTTCTCTGTACATAAGCAAAGCAAGTCTGCACCTGAAATAGACACAGAGGTAGCACAGTTTCCACCTGTAGTTAGCTAAACAGTCCTGCTTCGGTACAGAACCGGGAAGTGTGCCAAAGGATCCCTTGAATAGAGTCCAAGGACCATCTATGATCCTTTAGAAAGAGCAGTTCCTTTCTTTATTACATGTCAGTAGATAGTGTCCAATATCAGGAATAATGCTTTACAGTTTTACCACTGAGGACAGTTTCTTAAAGTCCAAGGCTGTAATTGGGCACGCTACCTGGTTAGGAATTCTGCTAAAGTCACAGCACTAGAGACTGTGTCCTACATGTATGTTATTGTCTATGGCTACAGCTATTCATCACAGACCTGTAGTGGCAAATAACTTAGCCATAGTAACAAAATCCCCCATTTGGTTACCACTTGAGGCTGAGCATCACTGATAGAGGTGATTTTCATCTCCGTCTGATTTCCCAGGTGGAAGAACTTAAGAAGGAGGTCAAGTCCCTCCAGGAGCAGCTGTCCAGCATGAGGTCAGAGTTCAAGAAGGAAGTGGTGAACCTGATGACAGAGCTGGACGAAGAGAAGAAACACCGGATGGCCATGCAGGTGGAGCTTGACCGCATCAAGAAGCTGGTCCTGGAGAAACAGTGATGACACACTCCTTAGCGATTACAAAAAAACTGTATAGGTATCATACACATTAGCTGCTGATCCAGGGGAACAGGTGGGCGGAGCCCGATGGGTTAGAAGGGTAGCACATGGGATGGATTTCTCCGATGGGATTGTAAACATGTACAAGGAGGTCGGTGAACCTGGCCTTTAGGGATTTCTCCCATATTGTTTACCCAGTGTTAAAAAGTATTTTGTTAGATGTTCAAACATTTGGAGCAGGTATTCCAATATTAAACATCTTGCATTCTCCACAAATTATTTGATCCCCTGTATTAAAAAAGTGGAGCTTCGAACCATTCTATTATATTTGAAAGTGTATATTTTTCCATCCCTGAGATCCATTCCAAGAAGAAATTACTGTTCCATTTCAGCCACCAAATATACTTAACTACTTTGAGGAATACTTAACGTGCCTTAGATTATGACAGGAATATGTACATAATTGGAAAATTGAAGAAAGAACCTCATAGAATTAGAGCAGTTGCAGGAATTTGTGAGTGGGTTTGTGCAGAGCCTCAGTGGATAAAAAGAGTCAATTCAACTTGCTCTCTTCCCTGATGAGAATTATTCTAACTCTGTACCGTTTTCTTCTTTTGAATTTCAATTGCCAAGAGCCGAAGAGTTTCAAGTTAGAAACTTTTCCAACTTTGACAGCAACAGAAGGTCAACAGATTCCAAATTGGGTTGAAGGCGTTGTATATAATCATTTTTAAAACTAGCCTGGGCATTTGTTTGGAAAATTTGCCCCTTTTTGGGGTCTTGTTTATTTCATACTTGGGAATGGAATGCCCAGCACTGTTTGTATGTTGTGAAATTTGGCTTTTGAAATTTGTGATAGGCTGTTCAAAGATTGGGTTTATTTACACGTTTCAGAATTAGTTTGATGTTGTCTTGGATGAATGTGTGAACTGAGTCATCTCAGAGAGGTAAAATTTAAAATGGAAATTTTTTTTTGGAAAATGGAGGTATTTAGCAAGCATGCATTTCCGTTAGAGAAAATTGAGGGGTTTTGCATGAAACATGAAAGTTAGGATCTGTGCGTTATTTTCCAGTGATGTCAGTAATACATTGTACATATTTCCGAGCTAATAAATTATAGATTTGTAATATTTGGATGCATTATTTTAAGCAATGCATCCACCAAAATGGTTATTCTTTTTATTCATAAACTCGTAATGTCCAGATGTAGCCAAAAATTACAATAATGAAATGGTATTTAGAAAGAGTGTGTTAAACTAATCTGTGGGAACATATCAGTTTTTACTTATGAGTCTAATACATTTCTGGTTCACAGTTGAAATATTTAGTAGTGTGATTATCAAGTAATTTGCACAAAGCTAGTATATCCAGAATTCCCAAACATACAAACTGCTGCCAATCACAGAGTATCTCAAGGAAGCAAGAATTAGGTTTTTCCCCCTTCGCGTTCTGCTATGTAATTAGGAAAAGCTCCTTCTCTACCTTTTGGCTGACTGCTGAGCCGTGTACAGAGAGAGTTGTGACATGAGTGTCACTATAGTTGGAAACAAAATGGCAGCCACCACTGCACGGGGACAGTTGTATACAAAAGCTGCATGCTCTACTGTACACAAAATGAACAGCCATTATGTTTCCAAAATCTGAAGCTGGTGGTACTCTCGTTATACAGCTCTGGCTAATTGTAGTAAACAGCTCTCAAGCTTCAGAGGTTTGACTTTGGTTCACCTGCTGTCAAAGGATAAGCCAGACACAACCACAGACAGCTGAGCAGAGAGACACAACCTGAAGTCAGTGATTCAAAAAAAAAAAGGAGACAAATGGGAAGGGGGGGGTTGAATCTTTCCTAATACTCAAAACTTACCTGGCAAAAGAGATATTAAGCCTTGCTATGCGGAAGACACTGGTAACCAAAAGGGATGGAGGACAGGTTGCCACAAAGTTGGCTTGTTTAGACTCATCTGATGTCGTCAACATTCTCAAAGAGCAAACACTGCTTCCTAGCGTGAGGTTTGTTGCCAGCAGTGTAGATCTTTTAATACACAATATTATTGAATAGCAAATATCTTTTTGTTGTGTGGATGCATATGGACTTTAAAAACTTAGGGGGAAAAATCGAAGGTAGTTATTGGAGAAAAGGAAGAGACTGCATTGAGTGATATTTTTGAACTGTTGATGATTTTGATGGCTCCCGAAGAATTTGCTCTCAAAACTTCTTGATGTCTGTGTTCCGTCTTCATTCTTCAGTATTTTTAAGCAAGAAATTTAGGAGTCCACACTTGACAAGGTCTGTTGTCCTCCAGAATGTACATGTTGTTTTGTTTTCTCTTTCACTGTTTAGTTCCCTTGTTTCTAATTCATTCTTGCTACTTTAAGCTTACCCAACCAAACCAAATTGCTAAGTTGTCAAGAGAATTGAAAGTACCTCTATCTTTCTTTGGTGATGTGATTTGCTCACCAAAAGTCAAGTTAAATTGATTCAGAAGTTTTGTCTTTCAGGAAGAGTATAAATTGCAATACCTGGCAGAATACATCTTCATGAACATTTATGGAAATGTTAAATCTTCTCTTGTTGCTCCTCATTCTTGTATAGGTCTTAATTCACAAAATATTTTGCTTTTGAATGAGATAGTAATTGTTTTGTGATTAATATTTTGAAAGATATTTTACTAAGAAAATTAAAGCTGAAGGTGATATAATTATACTGCTGTATGATATTTAAATAAAATAATTTGAATGAGAGGAGGTGTTACAAAGCTGGCAAAGAAATTATGGTTTGGGTTTGTTCTGTGAAGTTGCAGTTTTGAGGAGCTGGTACGTGTACCAAGATTTGGCAATTACCAAATAATTTGGCCCTGTATTTGTCCCATTCGTCGTGTTTTCTAGATGAACAAGTGTTTTGTACATGTATTTTGTTTGGAGAATTAATGACTGTACATACCGTGAAAGAATATCTAATAGAAAAAGTTATATAGTGACCTCAGCACTTGACAAAAGCGAACCTTTACCCAGAGCTACCTGTTCACCGTGAAGCCCCGCCTTGGTTGAAAATAAGTCCAGGGCTGTATGCAGCAGCTAGTCTTATCGGTACGATAGGGGGCGTCCCACACTCTGTACAGAATTCACGTGTGCGCACAGTCTTGCCACGGCGTTCAGACAGGAGTTGGGAGTTTAAAAACTTGCAGTCTCCAAAATGGACTCGTTTTCATCGCAGCCGTCTGGAGGAAAACTTGATAGTGCACAAAGGGGGCAGATTATGGAGCAAGTTAAGACGCAGATTGCATTAGCAAATGCTCAGGAACTCCTTCAGGTTTGTACACATCCAAGGTTACAACTTACATCATCATGTTGCGCGTTTATTACTTTTACATCCAAAGTAGTTTATTCCCGACACTTACAGTTGTCAGAGGTACAATTTTCACGAGACATAATTATGATCACTTCTGTGTATAAGTGGACTGCCAATTTATCAACAGTAAAGATGTTAAATGATAAATGCGTCTATCATTAACTAGCTGTGGACGTTCCAAATCACCAGATTTCATCAGCTGATTAATTTAGTGACAATCATATTAAAAATTATTGTTAGTTTTTTTACGAGGTAAAGTTAGGCCTAAATATGGATTTCCCATTTCATTTGCACTTAACAGAGAATGACAGACAAGTGTTTCAAGAAGTGTGTTAGCAAGCCTGGTACTTCGTTAGATTCCTCTGAACAGGTAAATGTGTGTAAATGCATTGCCGTTATTCTTTTAAGTTAGAACATACAGTTAGCATGGTTAGTGCCATTGAAGTTGAATTCAATTCAAGTCAAATTTGAATAAAATCTGGTACACTGAGTTATCTGAATGTACATAAACATAGCAATTTGAATTTCCCACACTTAAGGCACTGTTGTCAGACCCCTTGCGTTAAGGCGGAGTTGGAGGCTATTCTTTGTTATTTTAATTTAATTACAATGAATGCACAAAAGGTTTACTTGAGTCTATCCCAAAGGAAAAAAGAAATGCCCTCTAATGTGACGTCATACGCAGGGGGTCTATACCTTTGATTCAGGGCAAGCCTTTGCATATCGACCACCATCTCTGGAATGGACTGGTTCCTTTGTGACCTTTTTATCCATCAGAAACAGTGTATTACTGCGAGGCATCTCTCATGCAACTAAGCAAAAGTTTACCCTGACTCACGAGGTCTGGCAATAGTGTCTTTAGTATGGAGAATTCAAATTGTTTGGTTTACATGAAATTAAAGAACTCAGTGTACCAGATTTTATTCAAATTTAACTCGCAAAAGGCTTAGTCTGTGCACTGCACAATCTGGCTAAAAGTCAGGAAACTGGTGAAGATTCAATGAAAGTTTCCATCAGCGGAGTCAAAAGGAAATATGTAATGGCTATCAGTGCCTTTTTTCTGTGCAGAAATGCCTAGCGTTTTGCATGGACAGATACATGGACGCCTGGAACACCGTCTCAAGGACATACAACCAGCGGTTACAGAGGGAGCATAGCAAGATGTGATGATAGGCGTGGCTCTCCCTTGGCTACAGGTAGTCTTCCCGTGATACCTCACCAGAGCAGCACCACCTGGTAGATAGGCACAGATAGAAAAATGAAGCCTCATTCAAATCGACAGGCTGTGGCTGTGATTAGTACACATGTCTATGGGAAATAACCGCAGCTGCTAAGCAGTAGCCTCCATTGGCTTACATGTTATTTCTAGCGACAGTTGCAAGTTTCGGACACAACCTTCAGGCTTCTGTGAGAAATGGATAAATTAGGCATAATACAATCTGTGTTCAATACGGCAAGAAATTGTTGGGGTCAAGGTTGATTTTTTTGTGCTTATAATTCAATTTAAGACAGGTTTATTTGTATGGAATGTTACCCATGCATTTGTGACAAAATCAAACTGATTCAGATTCAGATTGAAATAAAAGCTGTGTCAAGTAAAAACAAGTCAATCACATTTAGGCACAGACTAAAACTTTTTAAAGTAATGTATAACATATACAGTGTATGATCTTGTGGATTATTTGCTTTATGTTAGTGACATACAGGGAGTATGTAATTATTCATATTGAACCCCTGATGTTGGCCATGCACATTGCCCAATCCTGTGCAGAATCACCCCAAGCCTAAACCTGACCCCCACCCCACCCCAAAGGAAGTTGAGAGCCCTGAACAAGTCTGAGAAGTTAAAGCTAAAGTTAAAGAAACATTGATTTAAGCAAAGTTGTATGCTCAGAAGCACCATGAAGCCAATGTGAGCCATGACAGATTTATTGAAATAATGAAGGATTGGTTCCAACATAAAGCAAAATATTACATTGTAATTCAGTTTATTAGTTTTTTAAAGAGAATTTAGAGTGTCTTTCTTCAGAGATTGAACCGAAGTTATCCATTTTCCTTAAGAATGTACACTGTTCCTGTGAACTGTGATGTACGTGTATTTACCTCAGAATGGCTTTTTTATGGAATTCATTCAACGTATTTTATTCTGAATACTAAATATTCATTCAGAATAGTGTGTTAAATCGCAGTTCACAAGACACAATATGATTCAATTGTCTTCATTGGTGTCCAGTTTTCGATAAGCTGTGGAGAAACTCACGATGCAATTTTTCCTGGCAGACAACTGTTTTCCTTCTGTGATTTTTGGGAAACACGCGAGGGCGCTGTTCTGGATGCAATTAATTAAAATAATCTGTAGTGAAAACGCATCAGAGAACCGGTGTTACTCGAAAAAAAGTTTTTCTTCCTTTCTATTTCCCCTGTTAAAAATCAGTCATGCGTTCAGTTTTTAATAAAATAACTCCGCACAATTCCTACATATTGCTTCTGCGCCACCTACTTTGCTGGCATCCCTCAGGGGGTCATTGAACAACCGACATAAAAATCAAAATAACATTTTTCGCCGTTTTATTGAAAAAAATAAGCAATTGAATTAATCGCATATCAACGAACTTATTTCTCGCTAATTTTAGTTAAACGCGTCGCGGGGGGGGGAGTACACCTGTCACACCCGCAACTTCAATCGCGTACCGACAGATTGTGCGCTGAGTTCCGCTGCTATGGCGACAGACAAGCTCGCCAGAAATTCTGTCCGCCATGTTGTGTTCATCCGCCACATTGCGCACCAATAATTTGACATTTCGTCGGCATTTAAGGTCTACATATCATTTCAATATTTCAATTAAATTATGTTTCTCAGAAATAAAAGTCAGTCATTCAGAAAATGCTGAGTTAAAGCAGCAACTTCATCAGTTTTCAGTGCCCTATATACCGCGGAATAATCTCAATCACTTAATTGATTGGTAAACAACAGTGAAACTGCAGGGACGGGTAATGTAAACTTTGCTCCACGGGAAGATATCTTGTGTAAATTCTCTTCCTGAAAGTATCAAATTCTAAGGTTTGTGTGGCTGGGATCTTCCTGGAACGATCCTAGTCTGTGACAAATGGAGAATGGCGAAGCAGACAAGGCGGAAAATGCCGTTGCAGATGGAGGTCCAGGCGAGAAAGAAGCCAGCAAACCGGACTCGCCGAAGCCTGATCAGGAGGTTGCGCCGCCGTTGATTACCACATCAAAACGTAAGGTCGACACCGAAACCAACACTCACTTTGGCGAAGAATATGAAAAGCATGCGCAACCTTGTTTCTGTGTTACAGAGGGATTAGACTGAGTGAGGGTGGGAGACTGCCAGGGCTGGCCGACCGCCGGGCAAGTTGAATCATACTGGGGGATACTGGCTCATGCAAGTTGCAGTCAGCGGTGACGGTGGGGGGACGGAGTTCCACAGGGGAGGCCATAATGACAACACTAATTTTTCCCTTAAAATGTTACAGGTCTAGGCCCTAACACTACCACCAGAAAGTGAAAACGTCCTATAAAGTGAAACTTAGTCAAGAAAATTCTAAAGCCTTTGCTTAGCCTTCTTAGAAAACAGGTTGTTCAAACAAGTCTCATACTGCTACGAGGTTTGTGCATAGAACTAGAACTGTTCCTTGCTCTATGGTATGTGCACAGGGGCGTCAAGTGTCACCTCTGAAAAGGGGTGTTGGTGCAGTATCAAGTATTTCCCTATCTGAAACTCTTTCTAGGAGTGTGTGACACTGCTCAATCAATGTCATGGCCTATGACAAAATGCCCACTCTGGCTCTTTCTTAATTTTTGAAGCCCACATTTAAAAAATAGAAAGTTATTGTGAAGCAAATTTTAAATCTTGCCAACAGTTGTGAAGTTGACTCCCTGTAGATTATGCATTACTTGGCAGGGGCGGATCCAGGGATTTTTGGGGGGTAGGAGGGTCAGGCCAGAGATTGTTATAAGTGTCTCATTACATGACGTACATTGTTTACAATGAGATTGGTGCACTTCAGTTATTTTTATTAGTGTCTCCAATTTTTAATTTAAAATAAAAATTTTTTTAAAGCAGGTTTTTCCCGTATCCCCCCCCCCCGATTAGCACCTGCATGGTGTCTAAATATATTGATGCCGTTCACCTTTTGCAAATGTAACGACATGTTCTGTCCTCGACAGATGCTTGCAAATTGCATGAGGGCCTGTGTGTGTTGCTTTTTAACTTTGTCCTATTCAAATTCCACATTTTTAGCCGAAGAAAAGAAAGATGAGCCAAAGAAGAAAGCGGTTGAGGGGGCTACAGAGAAGCGTAGACGTGGCCCACCACCTCCTGTAAGACGACATAAATCATAGTTATTTTTTTTACTAGCGAGCACTCACTACATGAATTGTTAACAGTGATCACATGCACACGTGGTCTGTTTATCTATCCACTATGTATTTGTCAGAAAGTGTGAAACTCTTTTTTGACTTTATTGTAAGCAGTGTTCATTTTTGGAACAGTACAAATTAAGTGAAATTGCTCCAAAGTGAGTTAATGTAAAAAATTCTATTTTTGGTTTTCTTTTCTACCTACTCTTCCTTTATGTAATACATACGTAGACTTATTAAGTAGACCCACCGTCATTTGTCAGTCGTGCAGAAAAAAAAATCAAAAGTCTACGAACCCTCCAAAAAAAGTTCCACATTTGCTCAAAATAATGTCGCACCTACCACACGCATGGTCCCCACCACATTTTATCAACACGTTTTTGAGTCGTTTCTCCTTGTTGGACAAGTCCTGTTAATAAATCTTTTTGCGAACTTTCATCACGGCTGAATTGGTTGTACCTTATTTTATGATAAGAACTTGTTTCTGATGAAAGAGTTGCAGTGTATGTTTTGATTTCCCACATTTAACCACACCAACTGTAATCTTGTTCTTGCACTAGCTTTCACAGAAAGGGCCTTCGGTAAGTGCTAGTTATGACTGATATTGTTTGATCAGGTGTCTGCACCACTAACAGAATTGTTGATAGTCTAGTTTTCAGTGTTGGATGATACAGTTGAAGAAGAGTCTTAACAGTGTGTTTAAGTATGCTCAGAAAACAGCAGCATGTGCAAGCGTTGCGGAAAAGGGTCTTGCATGAAATTGTCCCGTAGATATATGTTACTAAAGCTGACAAAACTGGTGTAGAGTTATTACTTGTTTTGTGAAATGTTTTTCTGTTGGATGGTACATGTAGGGTTCACATTTTCAGCTTACATTGCGGTACTACTGTGTCCACTGTGTCACAAATTCAGAATGTTGGCACATTTTTACCTCAAGGAAACACAAGCCAAAATGCATACATTTCAATATTTTGTCTTATAATCAAGGTCTCGTGAAAGTGCATAACTGTCATGACAGAAATTCTCAGTCTCGAAGTACTGATTGCAGTAGAAGCTAGCAAAACGCATGCATCGTCACCGGAAATTGCTTTGGCCAATGTGACTAAACTTGCCACTGTGTTTTGCCCGGTGAATGCATTATTCCTTTCAGGTGACCATCGGTCGAGCAGGGCTGGATGCTCCAAGTGATCAAACACGATCCCGTCGAGTTGTATGTTCCATTAAAACACATTTGTCTGGCCATTTCATGCAGTGTGATCATACGCATTCAAAGGCATGCAAGCAAACAGCATATAGCATGTGCTCTGTCCACCATTCCATACGATGTACGGTGTAGATTTTTTCCAAGCATTGAGTAGAATAGATTAAAAGACTAGAGAGCACAAACCCCTTATTCTACTTTGATTATTGTCACTGGCAGTTAAAGAGAGAAAAAACAGATTTTATTTCTTTAATCAGTGTTCAACTGGAAACATCTTTTGAAATGTTAAAGAATTAAGGTAAACATCAAAGCTGTGACCTCTACAATATTGGGAGTGGCAAAGTCATTGCGATTGGAGTAACTATTGCTGCAGGAGGTTGTAAAGCAAAGGCTTCTTTTCCGGGATCCTACTTTCAAAAGGCTTCAACATACACCAATGTTATCAAATTCCATGCGGGTTTTCTCTCAATATACTTCTTGGGTGTGGTTTTGCCAATTCGTGCACATTCATCCCATTGTACGTCATGCATTCCATGAGGTGGAGAGTCCATTCCATGATACATAAATTAACCCCCTTCCTTTTTATTTACAGCTAGAAGTAATGAAATGCCTTCGGTATATGTGCACTGATCGCTAGCAAGGTGTCGTATTCATAATATTTTGGGATGTAGCAGATAGTGCCATTTACCAATGGAGGTCAACATTGCAGTACCTTGAAATTGAAACCATAACAAAAGTGAAATAATTTGACGGCAGGATTATCTTAACATTGGATAATTTTATGCCAAGGAACAGGAGCGTAACAGTATTGTACACATACACTGAATTCCCACTTAGTCAATCAAATTTATCTATTAACTACATGTACAATGTAGGTTCCGTAGAATGAGCATCATTTTGTAGCGTCAGTTGAGTACATCTGCAGTATTGCTGTAGACTTTTGTAGACCTTAGTTTTAGTTAGTTTTTAGCACCGTAGTGCAGCAGTAGATGCTTTCCTTGAATTGCAGTGACTGTAGATGAGGTAAATATTCTTTGCACAAATGTGAGTTCTCGGTGGAGGTGAGGAGTTTCCAGCTACAAATAGGCAGAATCAGAGAGAGGAGTTATAAATAGAACTGCTTTGTCTTGCTCTGCAAAGTAACAGCTCTCGTCTGTCGCAGACTGTTTGATCTTCCAAGCTGGCTGGCATGGACTCTAACAATGCTTTGTTAACAAACAGAAGTTGGGCAGTTGTTCTCAATTTACTAGAGAGTATCACGTTTTGTCAACATTACCCAGAACTGTGTCTCATAATTGTTTTAAGTGTAATGTTACACTAGCTGTGGAAATCTTAAACAGAACAACATAGTTTTTAACCTTCCAAATCCTTCCAGAAGAAAGTCACAATTCAGATTTCTGGCCTCTTGTATAAAATTTACTTTCAAGACGTCAGCAGCAACATATGCATGGCACAGTCAGAGACACAGAGAAAAATGAAAGACGAGCTCAGATGAGATGCCAATATCCTAAACCTGGGGATACACAGCAGTCAGTCTGGACCATTCCTTTTCTACGCTCACCCGGTTTACTGTCTTTCTTTCTCTCTAGTCTGTGGCCAAGAAGAATGTGGTCATGTCGACGGAAGCCATGAAGGAGATGGCCAAGCAGGCTAAGGCAAACCGTGATGAGAGGAGGACTGCGGTAGGTCTTTCTGAAAGAAATTTCTCTACTAAATTTAAAAAAGCTGCGTGCAGAATGTATTGGACTTTTTACTTTGTATTGCTGCCTAAATTGAAAACATTCTACTCATGGAGAAAATTTTCTCTTACATTATGAAAATGTGCAGTCCTATAAAAAACGATTTGCTGATTTATTACCTCGTGTAAAAAAGTTTGGAATTATTTAATTCTTGTAACCGTGTATTGATAATTCACTCTTCTTGTCTGTTACCTACAGATGGATTCCAGACATCAGTTTCTCTTTGGCAAGGTAATTAGGAGTGATCTACCGGACCATGAATCAATACGGACGTTTCACAGTAGTGCGCCTCCAAGAGTTTGCAATGTGTGGCCAATCACAATGTGCGTTTGGAAATGGTCGGCAAATTTCACGCATTGTCATTGGCCAACGCATTGAAAACTCTTGGAGGCACGCTATTATGAATCACCCGGATTGACCAACCTGAAATCTGTATAAGAAACATTGTTTGCCCTTCCTTTCTTTGGCAAACTGAACATGAGCTACCAACAGCTGGTGTTGTTTCTGACCAGGTCTGGTGTGCTGTATAACTCTAGGGGGTAATTGTCGTGTTTTGTACCAGCAATCAAAGCAGGTTTCAATGTCACCCTTGATCAAGGATAGCATATGATATATGCTACTCGTATTACCTGTGACTGTCATGTGTTTCTCCCACTGAATTTATTCTTGCAGCTCGCTGAAGCCATCGGCATCGAGATCACCCAAGTGGAGGATTATCTCCTCAGTGATGACAAGGTATACTCTGTAAGAAGAAATCCTGAAGAGTAGTTAGGTGACCTGCTAAAAAATACTAGATCATTAATCAAAGCATTTGTTCCTTGATGACTTGAGCATGAGGAGGCCTTGTACTGAAACCTTAACCTGTATTGATTAGAAATCTTTGTCAAAGTGTCCTTCAAGTGTCTTCAGATGCTCCTTTTTCTTCAGAATTTCCTCTTGTTGTCAGCCTGTATTATATAAGTGCTTTTTAAAAATTTCTTAACTGTGTTGGTTTTCTCTACTTTTATCAGTTCGATCTGATTGAGGATTTCTTTTCCAACAATGGTCCTCGTAAGCTGATGTTCTACTACCAGGAAGCAGCCTCCAGAGATACATTGTATTCCAGAACAGGTATGTAGCTAACCTCCACGCAGGACAGGTACGCTTCACTCAGTAACAGAAGAAGTCTTTCAGTAGCGTTGCTGTGTACTCACAGATAAAATGATTTCTCGCTGACAGACACCTCCAGCATTGCTACTCATCAGCCCTTGCAGAAGCGCCTCTTCCTGACCACAGGCACCTCCGAGGGTCTGAACGGCATGTGCTACTTCTTCATCCGCACCACCTCCAAGCCCTTGACCGTCCAGAACGTAGCCCAGGAGGTCAACTTTGGCATGATGGATGCCTCGGGCGGCAAGATCCTCGATGGACTGCAGACTCTCTTGAAAAAAGTCATGGTGCCAGCACTGAAAACTCAAGACGTGAGCTGTTTACTTCAGTTATTCTGGCGTTTTGAACTTGCATTTTGACTACAAGAAAGGACTCAAGGAATTAAATTTAGAAGCATCCAGATTTTTATGAAATTGATTTCTTTGTCCTTATCTTCTTTCAAACTCTGCTGTCTCCTGGCGATTTTAATGACCAAAACTAACGGACAGTGAATAGGTAGAGATAAACGAGAGCTAATTTTCAGTTTACATACAGACCCATCAATTTTGATACCTCTGTTCATAATTTTTCCAAAATGAGTAGAAATTAAAAAATTGAAACTGAAACGTGGACCATGTTGTTGATTTTCTTGCCAGCTTTAAATTGCCATACTCACTGGTGATACATTTTCCAGTGGCTCACAAGTCCAAAGGTTAGATTTTTGTGACAGGGTAAGAATAGGAATCCTCTTTTTCCCAGAGCTGGGGAGAAATCAAAGACAACGGGCAGATATCAGACTTCCTGGACCAGCTGGATCGCTTCATCAATAGTCTGTCCATCGCCAAGGGCAACATGGAAGGCAAGGTTCAGTTGTGTGAACATGAGCACCTGGAATCCATGCTGGATTCACTTAAGACGGCCAGCGACTTCCAGCAGGCTGGTAAGAAAATCTTTTAGGAATTTTATAGCGGACAGTAGGAATGTGAAGAAACCTTAAGTCCCAAAATTTGAAGGAGGAATGTTTATATAACTTTCATAGAAGGTATCATCACTTGTGTTACACACACTGTGTGTTGTGTACAGTTTTCAACAATGTTAGTTGCAGTGCTTCCAAAATTCACGACAAATATTTTAGAAAGTAATATTTCATTATTTTAGAAAGTAAGTTTTCATTTAGAGTTATATTTGCTCCATTTTGGGCAGAATGTGCTTACCTTTTTGCTTAGTCTCCTTCACAATTAATGTATGTATCCTTTAAAAATATGCAAAGCCAACTTGAATGGATTCTGGAATTTGATTATTCAATCAATTTTTTGGTTGTCCAAAGCTTCCGTTCCTGATACTGTGGAGAAACTAGAGGAACTGATCCTTCAGTGGGCCAAGCAGATCGAGCAGGTCCTGGCCCAGAGCGAGCAGATGCGTAAGGAGGCTGACGACATCGGGCCGGCGGCTGAGCTCGACCACTGGAAGAAGCGCATGGCCAAGTTCAACAGCCTCCTGGAGCAGATCAAGAGTCCCCGCTGCAAGGCCGTGGTGGGGGTGCTGCACGCCGCCAAGTCCAAGGTGCTCAAGCATTGGAAGGAACTGGTGAGTATTTCTCCTTTCACGCTGTTCCCAGGAAAAATCCTGGAAAAAGGCTTGGAAAGGCCTGAAAGAGTCCTGGAAACTTTAATAGGGGGAAAAGGGTGTCCTGGAATCTTGTTTTTAGAGGGAAAGAGTCATGACCATGTCATAGAAACCAAAACCAGCACACAAATGTATGGGAAGTAGCCACAGCCAAGAGTCACTGGCTTCCATTTATTCGTGTGCTATTGGCAGCTGTAGCCATAACTTTTGGACAGGCTTTTGGTAATTGGTACATTGCCACAGAACTGGTAATTTGATTACACAGCTCAGCGTAGATCTTTTTCCAGCTCTAACTCACGTTGTTTTGTTCTATCCCTCTTCAGGACATACGTATTACAGATGCAGCCAATGAAGCCAAGGACAACGTTAAATATCTGTACACCTTGGACAAGTTCTTTGGACCTCTTGTCAAGTGTGATCCAGTAAGTAGCTGTGCCAAGTTGGAGATGTATTGTCAGCGTTTGATACAGTCATTGAGGAACACCTGCTTATTGTTTATGCTTAGTGATTTCGGCAGCTTCATTCTTCAATGCTTTTATTTGTGGCTAAATTGATTTAGAGGACGTTGATAGGTTTCTCATGTTGGGTTCTTACTCAGCTGTTATAGATCATGGGTATGGATTTTAAATTTAAAAAGAAAAATGATGAAATCTTCAGCAAGTTGTATATCTTTGAACAGGAATGAATGCTTTCTAGTTCAAAGGTTACAATTCTGTATTTTGGTTCCCTTCAGTGCGTCATGGTGGAGCACATTCCAAGTCTGATGAACGCCATCCGTATGATCCACAGCATATCCCGCTACTACAACACCTCCGAGAGGATGACCTCGCTCTTCGTCAAGGTGACCAATCAGATGATCACCACCTGCAAGGCTTACATCAACCGTGACGCCAGCAAGATATGGGAGCTGGAGAGGTAAGACCATGTATGTCTGAATCACTTGGCTGTAGCTGGCAGCAGAGCATCAAGTGAAGAGTTCTCTCATTGGGCAGCCGTCTTGCTTTTCTGCCATTCAAAGCGATGTAACCAAACTGAGGCTGGAAGGGAAAATAGTCTGTTCCCTTTTATCAATATGTGAAGTTGTATTACTTTCGCCAGAGGGGCTACATGGAATTAGACAAACATGGCAGCATCATGATACAGGTCTGTAGGAGTAGCTTGCTTAGTGGCTAAGTTCATTTTCCAATATACAGGTGTGTTCTGGCTAGCCGTAGCCTAATAACTGAAACATGGTATGAGATCGTCACATCAAGGCTGTGCAGGAATAATTGTAATGTAGCCACAGTGCCAGTGAGGTGGTTTTTAAGGTGCATGCATGCTGGTTGTAGTGGCTAGTATCAAGCATTGTACATTACTGATCATCATCTGAGTGTATGCTGTTCAGCTGAGGTCTGTCTTGTCTTTGATACGGCCTATATTCTCTTGCATGATTTCCTGTGGACTTCCAAATCCTGTTTAAACTATTCGGCCATGTAATGAAATATCCATTTGATCTGCAGGCTGTTGACTTGTTCAGATCTCTGTTGGGGGGGGGTGTCCAACCTACCCATTTTAAAGCCATTCTTTTATTAAAGGTGTTACATTAAATTTCATTCAGTTTCCTTAATTTTGAGCAAAAATAGAAGAAGATACTAGGCAGCATATAGACTTCAGAGCTGAGAGTAACAGGTGCATGGAAGATGTAAATTGATGACAATTCCAGAATTTTGAGTTGTGAACTTGAAGATTGACTTAGGTGTTCTTGCCTTTGGTGGTCGCAGATCTGATCTGCTGAAGAGACTGAACGACTGCATCTATCTGAATGAGGAGTATCAGAAGTGCTTCCACAAGACCAAGGAGAAGCTGAAGGAGACACCGGAGGAGAGGCAGTTTGAGTTCAGGTGAGTTGCCCTTGCTCTCTTCCCCCTCTGTGTATGTCTGGGGGAGCTCTGTGTAGCTGGGAACTGTTTAACTCACAAGGCTGCACTGCATGTGAAGTCATTCTCTAATGATTTAGTAAGGCTACATTGGATATTAGTGAAGAACAACAGGGCCCAATATCATGGTCGTGCCAAGCACATGGTTTTTATGCTTAGAGGGGCTCCTGTGTATTACCTGGAGACAGTAAGCATGGCAAAAGGCACGTTTACTTCGGAGGAAATATTTGCTTAACTAATTGATAACTCTATACATGTGCAAGCATTAACTCAACCATGCCATGAAATAGTGCTTGGGGCTGTAGTTACTTGTGGGCCACAGATTTTTGATGTTTTCAACTGGAAGCTGTTTTCCTGTGTTCACAGTGAGAACTACATCTTTGGCAAATTTGACACCTTCTGCAAGCGCCTTGAACGCATCGCCGACATGGTTAACACCATGGAGAGCATGAGCTCTTTGGGAGAGGTCAAGATTGAAGGCATCGAGTCCATCTTCATCCGCTTCCAGGGCATCACCAGCACCTACAAGAAGAAGAGCTACGATGTCCTCGACCACCGTAAAGGAGAAGTGAGTTCAGTAGCAGAGTGTACATCGGATGGACCTGTGTTGGGTACTGAAAGAAAATGTAAATAGGGACATTAATCCGCCTTGAGCATAAGCACCCCCTCGTTGGTTGAAAAGAGCCATGTTGGTTGGGAGTGTTCATTTTGCTGGTAGCAACACACCTGTGAGGCGTGAATTTAATAGTCCTTTGTGAACCAGCCAAGTACAGTTTTGACCAAAGGAGCCTCCATTTCTAGGAAAATGGTGCTCTCTCTTGGTGCAGCTTGGGGCTCATAGCAGCAAAAACCAGCTACATTCAGGACACCCTAAAGGAACTACATTTTTACCTGTTAAACTGTTCTGATATTTTTCACAGTAATATTTTGTAGATTGTCATCTTCAGCCTCGTCCTTTTTTTTTCCCCTGCAGTTTGACATTGACTACTTGGAGTTCAGGTCCCAGATGGACAGCGTACATGCCCAACTACAAGGCTTCGTGGACTCCTGGTTTGATAAACCCCTAACTGTAAGTCTACAGTCACTGGAGTTAAAAAACACTGAAACCACTTAACTGACCCTCCATTCACTTCATAATTCAATTTTCAGTTGAAGCTCTAACGTATACATTTACACATATCAAGACCTCTTCAGACCATCGCAAGACCAACACAAGACCTCCAGTCTGAATTTAAGTCACAAGCTATTCAAATCAAATGCAACAAAAGCGTTCCTTTGTCATTGTCCACCCTGTTACTTGTGACAGGTCTTATGAATGTCTTGTGATGTCTCGACTACAACATTTGACATTGAACCTGTGAAAGATACTATTGTGAGGTTTTGGTTTGTCAATGATTTGACCCATCTCAACCAACAGACCGACAAGGCCCTGGACCTCCTCACCAAGTTTGAGAAGATCTCCAGCTCCCACTTGAACCTGACGGACAAGTACATGAAGGTGCTGACCAACTACGGCCGCGACCTGGAGACCGTCCGCAAGCTCTACCAGAAGGGGAAGGATGACCCGCCGGTGATCCGCAACATGCCGCCGGTGGCCGGCAAGATCAGCTGGGCACGGCAGCTGTACCGGAAGATCGACACGCCCATGAGAGCCTTCAAGAAGAAGCCGGAGATTCTTAGGGTGGGTGCCGGATGGCTTGCTCCTAAGAGCTTAGAAGTGAGGGGTCCTTGATGCTGATGGTATATGTTGGAATGATGGGTGTGAAAGCAAACCTTGCATTCCTAAGACAGCAGTGCTGTGTCAGGTCTTGATTTAATGTGCACCGAAGCATTCATAGTCAACCCTTAGTTTTGTTTTAAACCTTTCAGATTTCATTGCCAAACACTTAATAATTAATAAGTCATATAGTGTTCGGCTGATATGAAACCCTGTATTGTTTCTGTCCTTTTGTTTTGTTTTCATGTTCAATTTTTTTTCCGTATCGTTCATGTCTACCTGCAGACTCAAGAAGCAAAAAAGATCATTCGAAACTTCAACAAGATGGCTGCAGTGCTGTTGGAGTACGAGGTAAAAAAATCTTTCATTCAACAATGAAATTTGTCAGGAATGAAAACCCAACCTACACAATGGCCTCAGCAAGAAACAAATCAGACATGAAAGAATCACTTAAAAAAATAAAACCTCATCAATGAATAACGATCCTCCCTATTTGTACTTTGTTCCAGCTTCTGTACCACCGAGGCTGGTTCCGCGCCGTAGACACCATCCGCTCTGGCCTGAACTCTTCTCTGCTGGTGCGGCACCCGGAGACCAAGGAGCTCTTTGTGAACTTTGATCCCCAGGTCCTGGAGCTGATCACTGAGGCCAAGTACCTCAGCAAGATGAACCTAGAGATCCCCGAGGCTGCCGGAGTGCTGATTCTCAAGGAATCTGAGATCAAGGCCAACTACATCGCGTAAGAGTTGCTTGCCCAAATCATGACCTTAGTTTCAGGTCCATTCTTCTTGATGCTGCATTGTTGAAGCTGATATTTAACTCCTTTTACAAAAGTAGATAACTGTTATTGTTAAAGGGACATAGTTCAGAGGAAATCAACTGGATTAGCCAAGATGTGACAAACTCAATCCATGTGATCCTTCGGGTAGGATTTGAACCTAAGTCATCTGCAGAAAGCCCCACTACTCCAGTCTGACTGTCCTTATGACCCATTGTTCTGGCTTTTTTGCAGTAACTTAGAGAGAATCATTGAGAGCTTTGAATGTTGTTGCTCCTAACAGGCTTGTTGAGCTGCTGCAGGAGTATGACCGTATCGTGGCCACCATCCCCAACCTGGTGCTGCCACTGATGTCTCCCTTCAGACGTCGCGTAGAGGATGCCCTTAAGCCTGGCCTGACCAGCCTCAACTGGACCTCTCTGAGCCTGGATCAATGTAAGCAACTGCTGCCTTGGGAAGTTACAATTTTTTCAAATTGACAATCACATTGCCATAGATATAGTTAACTGTCAAACTCTGTGCTTTCTTTCACAGATTTCCGTTACTGAATACCGCGACAAGCATAACCAACCTTTAAACCTTTAAATTAACTTTGCAGTTTCTGATAACACTACATAGATTTTATATTTTTGTTACTTTTCCCATTACAATCAGTTGATTTGATAGGTATTTTCTGTAAAGTTTTTCAGCTCTTCAGAAAAAACTTCAGTATTTATTTCCTCATGTATCAAAATTAACTAGCCATCAACAAGTGCTGGTCAATACTTGTGCCAATTCGTCATAGCCATCAACAAGTGCTGGTCAATACTTGTGCCAATTCGTCATAGCCATCAACAAGTGCTGGTCAATACTTGTGCCAATTCGTCATAGCCATCAACAAGTGCTGGTCAATACTTGTGCCAATTCGTCATAGCCATCAACAAGTGCTGGTCAATACTTGTGGCAATTCGTCATAGCCGTCAACAAATGCTGGTCAATACTTGTGGCAATTTGTCATAGCCATCAACAAATGCTGGTCAATACTTGTGGCAATTCGTCATAGCCGTCAACAAATGCTGGTCAATACTTGTGCCAATTCGTCATAGCCATCAACAAGTGCTGGTCAATACTTGTGCCAATTCGTCATACCATTGTCTCCCTCTTTACCTTCCAGATATCTCCAGTACCTACAAGGAGCTGGGTTTCCTAGAGCACTTGACCAAGCAGATCTCGGATTTACTGGACTGCCGTATTGACCAGGTCCTGAAGGACATGTCCTGCACGGCTCTCTGTGCCTTGCCCGAATCAGAGCCTACCTCCACCAAGGACTTCTTGGCCAGCACGGAGAAGACCTGCAAGGAGGCTTGTGAGCAGCTGTCAAGGTATAATACAGATGTACACTCTAATGCAAGATCGATAAACACTAACACATTCTCTCTGGAATCTTTGAAATTCTGATTGAAGCGTAATCTAACAAAAAAGAGAAAACAAGTTTAACCTCTGTCGTAGGCAATTATGTATTGCAATACATGGCAGTGTTGTTGATGAATCCAAGAAAGTTGAAATTTTAACTCACTTTGTTTGGGAACCAGACAAAGTCAGGCTGTGGAGAAGGCCGTTCAGGACCTGGTGGACATCCTCAAGAACAACCTGAAAGAAAGTGAGCGTCGCAATCTGTACGACCACTACCCATGCCTGACCCCGGACTCCAAGCACAAACGCTGTCTAGAATGCCTGCCTTGTTGCTTCTCTACCATGGTGGGAAGCTTCAGCCAGAGGAACACCGATGCTCTCATCAAGTGTAAGCTCCAAAACCCTGTTTCCACTTAATTTTGCAACAGGTAGTTGGAAGAATTTCAATTCAGTGATTATGTCTTTTTCCAAATTGCACTGTAGGTGTGTAAGTGCGTTGTCAGACTTAGACGATGAAGAACCTGCGTTGTCGGTGTGTTTCTGGGATGTTGGTATAGTTTTTGCTACTG
Source organism: Acanthaster planci (assembly GCF_054643075.1). Taxonomy (NCBI): domain Eukaryota; kingdom Metazoa; phylum Echinodermata; class Asteroidea; order Valvatida; family Acanthasteridae; genus Acanthaster; species Acanthaster planci. Next base: position 1,626,226 of record NC_141791.1, on the reverse strand, counting down.
TTGATGGAAGTCAAAGTCCCATTTTCATTTCAGCTACACAGTATTACATGCAGAGCTTTATAGGTTTAAGTATATCTTGCAGGCTGACAATGTCTCACGTGACCACCTGTCATAAATTAGCCCGTTATCTGTATCTACCTGTGTGTCTATCCACTTCAGGCACCCGTCTGTCACTGGATGCCATCAAGCGTCGACTCCAGACCTCCACCAACAAGTACACCCACGGGGCCCAGGAGAACGAAGATGCCAAAGTTCCGCTCTTCACCGCCGACATTGTGCTGGCCATCCCCTCTATCGTCCTGCGGCCCAGCCTGGACGATGTCCAGCAGACGGTCAACAAGGCTGTGCAGGTTATCCTGAGGATGGCCCAAGATATCCCACTGTGGTCCCACACCGTCATCAGCCAGAAGGCTGCGATAAAGGTGAGATTGGCCAGAAATAGTTTGCTGGTTCGTGTGACACATTTAGTACAACATACCGTCGTGTCAGTGCTAAAAGTTCCTTTGTGAAAAATTGCATTAAAAGGTCATTATTGAAAAATACTATTTTTAAATGTGAAATCGAGCAAGAAAATTTCTTGACTCCCAGAAAGCTACTTTAATAAATAAAAGTAAAACAAATGTAGTCTGTTTCAATACAAGATTTCTTTCATACACAGAGCAAGGCCCCAAGAGTACTTTCAAATATTATATTTTTGCTGTAATGACCTCTCAGCACTGACACTGACCAGATGATACTTAGCACTCCACATTACTGAACAGCAATATACAGTTGTGTCTTACCATACCTCCAGAAGAGCGGCATTGTATTTTCTTTTGTTCCTGCAATGTAGCACCCATGTAAACTCAACACTTACAGGGCCGCTTTGAACAAATTACCGGCCAAACTGACAGTTTTTCTCGTTTTCTGTAGGAGATGGAAGAGGCCAAAGATGACAAGGATACAGACAAGGTCCCCAGTATGTTGGCTGTCGCTCAGAAACCTCTCTACAAGGTTATCAGTGAGCACAAGGATGTCCTGAAGGTGGTGATAACGCTGAACAACATCATCGGCAACAGCAAGTCCGAGTGCCAAGAGGTGATTCAGACCTCAATCAAATCTGAGACTGATAATTTCCTCTTTGTTCTCGCAAATCACCAGTCACTGCACATTTACCACACACAGTTCAGCACCCGTTGAAAGCACATCTACTTTAAACTCGCACACGATTCCGTTGAAGGTATTTGAGTCTAATTTATATCCCATCTGTTAGGTCCTGGACAGCTTCAAGGAGTTCAGCGAGTTGTGGAATGAGGAACCTGATGACAAAGTGACTGAGTTTATGGCAGGCAAGCCCCTGCTGTCTGAGATCGAAGCTCAGATCAAGTATTACCAGGTGAGATAAGATTTAATGGTCAGTTGTTAGTCTAAACAGAGCCACATTCCTACCAAACAAAATAATGCAGCCGAATTTAGTAACGGTGCCATTAAGCGTCTACCCACTGGGTAGTGTTTAATAGAAAGCTTTATTAAACAGCTGCTGTGGTAAGCTATTGTTGATTTACTGACGTTCTTTAGCAAGCATTCTGGTGTCCAAAGCTTTCAGACTAAAACAGCTTCAATTGACACATTTATTTCCTCACCAAAATGAGAAATGTAAGCATAGAATACGCAATAAATAAATAAAAGTAAATGAATCAGATGATGCAATCGCCAAAAAGGTGTCAAGGCTGAAAATGTTAATACATATGGAGGATCTTCTAGATCCCCAGGCTTGTGACATGCCTTGGACTAACAGAAAACAGGAACAAGAGCTCACAGACAGCTGGAAACTTTCTAATGAATTAGAACAGTGTGCACATGTATTGAGAAGGATTAATAACAAACATGCCCCCCAAAATAAAAATGAGATGCAAGCTTCATTTGAACTTTTACAAGAGGGCAACATAATCCAGAGAGTTGGGGTGCGCTTTTTTATTGATTAGCGACTTGAGGTAACCATCGAAGAGAGTCCGGCTAGCTACCGAGTGGGCTCGGTCATCTGCCTGACGGAGAAACTCAAAGAGGCCTTGATAGCTGAGACCAAAGCCTGGAAGTGGGCCTTTGGTAAGGCCCTGAATGCCAAGGCCTCGGCCGACATGACTGACATCTTCGACTTCATCGAGAACCTCCAGAAGCGCCTGGCCCGTCCCATCAACGACCTAGATGACGTGCGGGGGGCCATGGCGGCCCTGGGGGAGGTGCGGGAGTCAGAGATCCGCATCGATATGACCATCGGACCCATCGAGGAGTCTTTCGCCATGCTGAACCGATATGAGCTGCTGTTCCAGGACGGGAATGCTGAGAAGGTGGACAGTCTGTCATACAGCTGGAAGAATCTCAATGGCCAGGTTTGTGTTTCAAGCTCTCCCTTTCCTTGTCTTCCTACTTCTCCTCCCCAAAATTAAAAACTGAAAAATGCCACCCAGCTTGCAGTCACAAAAAACCTCAGCATGGTTGACTTTTATCCACTCACTGTTAAACAGTGTTGTATTTTAGTCCATTACAAGTCCATCACAAGTTAATCAGTCTTGAGCCAATTTAGAAGCTTTTTAAATGAGCTGCGACAAAAACATTCTTTAGTCATTCTTCACCCTGTTACTTACAACTGGACTTGTGAATGGACACGTGATGGACTTGAATACAGCATTGCTGTCAAACACGTTCCAGCTGTATATTTGACCAACCTCGTTAATTTGTTCACCTGTCAACAGATGCAACAGGTGCAGATGACTTTGCTGAAGATCCAGCCAGGCTTCAAGGCCAACCTGCTGAGCTTAGTAGAAGACTACCAGACAGAGGTCACCAACTTTGTGGACGACTACACTGACAAGTGAGGACACACTTTCACATTTTCTGAAATAATTTTTGTTCATTCTATATCAATTATTTTATTGTCTGGTCTTTTTTTCAAAAGCCTTGCCAATCATTGGAGTTTCTATGAAGTCAGAAAAAAATCTTGCTGTCTGCTGAAACCAATGATCACAGTAGTGCACTCTTTCATTTAAATGAAACGGTTCCCTCCAAGAATGAAAAAGCTGAGCTTTTAATCTGCCAGGGGTCCAATGGTCCTGGGCATCGCACCCAGCGAGGCTAGCGACCGGCTGCAGCTCTTCCAGGCCCGCTTTGACGAGATCTGGCGCAAGTACATCACCTACTCAGGTGGGGAGGAGCTCTTTGGCCTGGCAGTGACCGAGTACCCGGACATCCAGCGCATCAAGCGAGAGCTGGCCCTGCTGCAGAAGCTCTACCAGCTCTACAATGCCGTCATTGACAACGTCAACGGCTACTACGACATCCCCTGGGTGGATGTTGATATCGAGAAGATAAACCAGGAACTATTGGACTTTCAAAACAAGTAAGAGTTTTGGATCTGTCCTCAGAAAAGGGATCTGTATCAGTTGTAAAGAGTGTCGATGTATCCGGGAAGCCTTATGCAGCGTCCCTGTTAGGTGATAAATAATTATTTTTATATGTCAGCAATTTCTGCAGATTGGCCCAAATACCAACTCATTTGGCACAGATTTTAAAAAGCCAGTACCTGGAAGCTACTTGGAAGCACATTTATTGGCCTAGCAAGATAGGGAATCAGATTTTACAAGAAAATGATATTACAGCTTGAAATTGCCCTTGATGTTACAGCGGTTAGCCTGTCTTTTGTCAAGCAATTCTTGTATTTCTTGCCTGAAATGTTCCTCAAATGTACTGCTGTTTTATTTTTCTCCTGCTGCCTGTACTTTCCCTCGAATGATCCAACATTGACCTCCGTCTCTGCCCCTTTCCAGGTGCCGCAAGCTCCCTAAGGCCCTGAAGGAGTGGCAGGCCTTCCTGGAGCTCAAGAAGAAGATTGATGACTTCAGCGAGTGCTGCCCGCTGTTGGAGATGATGGCCAGCAAGGCCATGATGACCAGGCACTGGGACCGCATTGCCACCTGCACCAAGCACACCTTTGACGTGGAGTCGGACACCTTCCTCCTGAGGAACATCATGATGGCCCCCTTGCTGGAGAACAAGGAGGATATTGAGGTACCCTAAAAAAACCTGAATATTGATGTGCTCTTTAGCATTGCTGGTTCTTTTTTGAAGGGTTTGACGGCTTAAACCTTCTAGTACCGCACTTTTGCCTTTCCAAAATCGCTGGTCTCAAAATGAGGAATTGATATAAAATGAATGAATCACAGGACACCATCTTATTAGTTGTTTTGGGTCTTCTTTGAATTGCTGTCTTCCAGGATATCTGCATCTCAGCTGTCAAGGAGCGCGACATCGAGGCCAAACTGAAGCAAGTCATCAATGACTGGAGCGTTCAGGATTTCCAGTTCTCTCCATTCAAGTCCCGCGGGGAACTCCTGTTGAAGGGAGACTCCACCGGTGAAATCATCTCCCTGATGGAGGACAGCTTGATGGTCCTGGGCTCACTCATGAGTAACCGGTGAGTGGTTTGATTACTACTAAGTTTCAGATTGGTAGAGTTTGCTGCTCAGCATGCTCATGAGTTTTCAGAGTTTACCTCCTGGTGTTGGGAGCATTTCGCTTCTTGCTGTTGAGTTGATTATTAAGCCCATTGTGCATGATAGATCACCAGATCCAACACCCGCAGTGTCTTGTGCATTGTAGATTTGTTCTCAAAGCTGCATGGTATCTCAAATTGTCTTTAAAATAGCTAATTGATTGATGGGCAAATCCACTTCCAACAGGTACAATGCCCCCTTCAAGCCTGAGATTCAGAAATGGGTGCATAAGCTATCCAACACCACGGAGATCATTGAGAACTGGATGTTGGTGCAGAACCTGTGGATCTACCTGGAGGCTGTGTTTGTGGGCGGAGACATTGCCAAGCAGCTACCCCAGGTAAAGAAGATGAAATTATTGGGGAACTATTCAAACTCACCAACTTTGATTTTAAACCCCAAAGATGGGCACTTTGCCCTTCCTTATCTGTTTTCCTATCTCCTCGAACAAAAGTCAACAAGTTACAGTCAGACACTAAAATGAAGATGTTTATATGTATTCTCTTAACCACTTCTACCGACAAACCTCCAGTCTTTGATTGTAACCAGTTATCTTCCCCCTTTGCCAACAGGAAGCTAAACGCTTCACCAACATTGACAAGTCCTGGGTGAAGATCATGCAGACATCCCACGAGAACTCCAACGTGGTCCAGTGCTGCACCAGCGATGACACCCTGGGCCAGCTCCTCCCCCATCTCCTGGAGCAGCTGGAGATCTGCCAGAAGTCCCTGACTGGCTACCTTGAGAAGAAGAGGCTCATCTTCCCCAGGTTCTTCTTTGTGTCGGACCCTGCCTTGCTGGAGATTCTTGGCCAGGCCTCTGACTCTCACACCATCCAGGTGAGTAGCTGGTTGATATTTGAGTAATGTAGACTTTGTTCTATTACACACAACACAAAGAAACGTGTGGTGTGTGGACAGTACAAACACATAAGCACAGACATACGATGTTGTGGACGCTGCTGTAAAGTTTAAAAAATAAACACTTACTGATAACCTATTTATTTTCAAAAAAAAAATATTGATCTTTTTCGCGTGAATTTTCTTCTTGATTTAATTTTTCATTCTCCTTACTCTTTACCCAGAACCACCTTGAGGGCCTGTTTGACAACATCAAGTCGGCAGAATTCCATGACAAGGTCTACGACCAGATCCTGGCGGTCAGCTCCCGGGAGAGCGAGAAGATCGACCTGATCAAGCCGGTCATGGCCCAGGGCAACGTGGAGCTGTGGCTGGGCGAGCTGATGAAGACCACCTTCAAGTCCATCCACAGCATCATCCGCACGGCCAGTGTGGCCATCAGCGACAAGGAGAACTTCAAGATGATTGAGTTTCAAAACACCTACCCAGCCCAGGTCGGCCTGCTGGGCCTTCAGATGCTGTGGACCAGGGACAGCGAGGAGGCACTGAAGAACGCTCGCTCAGACAAAAAGGTAAGCAGATTCTTGGAATTTTTTCAGCTTGACCCATACTTTTTGTAAATTGACTGAAGAGAATTTAACGGATCAATATTAACTTAGTACACAACCGAATGATTACAGAAATGCATTTTCAATAGTGTTTTAAAGATTGACCAACCATATTGCTTTTTTTTTCACTGCAGATTATGGCAACTACCAATCAGTACTTCCTGGATTTGTTGAATGTTCTGATTGACGTCACCACTCAGGAGCTCACCAAGTATGAGAGGACCAAGTTTGAGACACTCATCACCATCCACGTCCATCAGAGAGATATCTTTGATGACTTGGTCAGTTGGAGTTTGTCTCCTGTACTGAGTTTACATGATTTTACAGAGACAAATCTTAATTCTGTGTCTGACAGGTGTTTGCTAAGTGGATAATATTAACTTGAATAAGGGAGAAGTAAGTGTCTGTTTGTTTTCCTGTGTTCTTGGTTTCAAGCCAACAACATCAACAGTCTTGCTTTTTCTTAAAACTTTTAAATGTACATCACTGAATTCATAACAGGTGCGCATGCACGTTAAGTCCACCACTGACTTTGAATGGCTAAAGCAGTCGCGTTTCTACTACAACGAGGACACCGACCAGTGCATGATCTCCATCACAGACGTGGACTTCATCTACCAGATGGAACCAGTGGGCTGTACAGAGAGACTGGTCATCACTCCCCTGACTGACAGGTTGGTTGATGGTTTTTACATCTGGTGGAGAAAGGTGTAACCACAGGTTGCTCAGGAGGGAAAGTTGGGCTCTTAAGTTGATCTGAGGAGGAATCGGGGGTAAATTGTGGAATTGCTGTATGCAGAAAATTGCTGGGTAGAGAAAATGGTTATCAAGCCAGAGCAGGGTACCAACTAAAATGGCATACAGTGTACATTAGGGCTGTGATGATTATTTGGACATTTGGTCCTTGTTTCATGAAGGTCAAATAGAATTTAATTGCCATGTTTTTTGAATTCTTGCCTCAGATGTTACATCACTCTAGCCCAGGCCTTGGGTATGAGCATGGGCGGTGCCCCTGCTGGCCCAGCCGGTACAGGCAAGACAGAGACCACCAAGGACATGGGCAAAGCCCTGGGCAAGTATGTGGTGGTCTTCAACTGCTCGGATCAGATGGACTTCAGGGGACTGGGACGTATCTACAAAGGTTAGTGGATCTGAGCTTTGAAGCTTTTCATGGTGAGGGTAGCAAGTCAAGTAAGATTTGAAGCTTTGCATGGTGGATGAAACATGAGAAATGGGTTTGTGGGTACACCATGGAATCAATCTCTTTGGGACGAGGTGTGGTTCTTAAAAGAACCAGTGAGTATAAACTCGACGTTGATATGATGTTGTGTTTCACAAGAAAACAATTACTGATTTTGTTTTGTCAAGTTTGAAGTTATTTTTGCGCCATCTTCCTGGCATTTCTTTCTTCCCAATAAACACTATCCCTGTCGTCTCATTCCCACCTCCCACCCAGGTTTGGCTCAGTCTGGCAGCTGGGGTTGCTTTGACGAGTTCAACCGTATCGAGCTGCCCGTCCTTTCGGTAGCAGCCCAACAGATTGCCATCGTCTTGACTTGCAAGAAGGAACGTAAACCCAGCTTCATCTTTACCGATGGAGACAATGTGGACATGGACCCAGAATTTGGCATCTTCTTAACTATGGTGAGCTCAAGTTGTAGTGGGACATTCTCCAAATCTGCCTCTTTGAGTGCTAAAAAAAATTGGGTCGTTAAAGTTGACATGGTTTCTTTTTGTCATCTTTAGTACGCATACTGCATTATTTATCAAAAACCAGAGAGCACGTTTTCAATGTTCAATGATCATTAATTTTCTTCCAGAATCCTGGCTACGCCGGCCGTCAGGAGCTGCCAGAGAACCTAAAGATTCAGTTTCGTACTGTGGCTATGATGGTACCTGACAGACAGATCATCATCCGTGTCAAGCTAGCCAGCTGTGGTTTCCAAGGCAACGTACTTCTGGCCCGCAAATTCTACACCTTGTATAAGCTGTGTGAGGAACAGCTGACCAAGCAGGTGTGATCATACCACTTGAAATTTTTTATTTTTAAACTTATTTGTGAAGCTAGTTAACAGTGGTATTGCCTTAACTATTGACAGGCCATATGAAACTTTGTTAGGATAGAGTGAAATAGTAACAGGTTGAATAGAAAACAGTTACCCAAGGGTTAAACTATTGCTTTAATGCTTTATGAACAGGAAACTGCCGTGTTGGAATATTAAGACCCATAGTTGTCACACCTTCGTACTTCAGATATTAAAAATTAAAAGAAAGATTTTCCTTCTTGTTCAAATTTGTCTTGGCTGGGAGATGACATTTTTACACCTGCCTCCTTTTTGTCCTCCAAAGGTGCATTATGATTTCGGTCTGCGTAATATTCTGTCTGTGCTGCGTACTCTGGGAGCATTCAAGCGTCTCAACCCACAAGACAGCGAGTCGACAATTGTCATGAGAGTCCTCAGGGACATGAACCTGTCCAAATTGGTAAGAAGAGATGAGCTAATGTGTCTTGAAAATTACGTTAATCTTTAGAGATTTATATAAATTGTCGGTTTTTAAAACATGAAAACCCCACTTAAGGAGAGATAACATGGATACTTAAAAGTAGTCCAAAGTTTTTTCAAAAGTAAAACTTCCCTCTGCCTGTGGTACTTTTTCAGTTCTTGATTAAAAATGTAATAAATGTTGGATTGTGCTTTTCAGGTTGATGAAGACGAGCCTCTCTTCCTATCTCTGATTGATGACTTGTTCCCAGGGATGCAGCTAGACAAGGCTGGGTACCCAGACATTGAGGCTGCCATCGAAAAACAGGTACAATCATGACTAAAGCAACAATTCTATGCCGTAGGCCTCGCGGTTGTGGAGCTTGATTAGTTTTTTATATGGGGGGAGGGTTTGGAAATTAGGTATGGTCATCGCTGGTTTATTGGAGACTGTACAAGGAAATGTTACCATTTAGTGGGTTTAAATAGTTGACAGGTTGATGTATGTGTTATTGTAGGTGCATTATTCTAAGTTGAGAGCTATCGGATTGAAAGGGATGTATGGCTGGTCCTGCATTTTATGGAAGGAAAATCTTCGGATTCTTTCAGACTGAAGAATTGTTGATATTGTTGTACTCTCCCCCCTTCTCTTCCTCAAGGTGACGGAAGCAGGTCTGGTTAATCATGCCCCTTGGATATTGAAACTGATCCAACTGTACGAGACGCAGCGTGTGCGTCACGGAATGATGACCCTGGGACCCAGCGGTGCTGGTAAGTAGGAAGAACCCCCAGAGCTTCAAATTTGTGTGGAAGACATTTCATTTATAATCTTGCTGGATCATATTCTCTGCTTCCACCGTCTCAGTGAGACCTCGGCAGATGAAATTGCTCTGTCAAGTGGCCAGTCGTTTTCTGTGATTTTTGGTCATAGTTGTCTGTCTCGATTCCCACTAACTTGGCATTTTTAAACTATTAATTTTATGACATTTGTCTGACCATTTGTGACAGGCAAGACCAAGTGCATCCACAGCTTGATGAAGGCCATGACAGACTGCGGCGCCCCCCACCGTGAGCTTCGTATGAACCCTAAGGCCATTACCGCCCCTCAGATGTTTGGCCGGCTGGATGTAGCAACTAACGACTGGACAGACGGTATCTTCTCCACACTTTGGAGGAAGACCCTCAAAGGCAAAAAGGTGAGGCAGCCGGATGGATGGCTACAACTGCAGAATTCTTTTACAGATAATACCAGAAACAGAGAATTTCATTGCAAGTTAATGTTTGTGAAAATTTGTTGCTCATTCTAATGTGTTGACGCCACTATTATTGTTTCCTCCTGCCATCTCCTTCCCTCTTCCCCAGGGAGAGCACATCTGGATTGTCCTGGACGGCCCCGTGGACGCCATCTGGATCGAGAACCTCAACTCCGTCCTGGACGACAACAAGACCCTGACTCTGGCCAACGGTGATCGCATCCCCATGGCGCCCACCTGCAAGATCATCTTTGAGCCCCACAACATCGACAACGCTTCTCCGGCCACGGTCTCCCGCAACGGCATGGTGTACATGAGCAGCTCCATCATGGACTGGGAGCCTATCCTCAAGGTGAGCAAATTCATTCATTCAGATTTTGGCCCTTTTAGAAAGATTGTTTCCGAGAAAAAACCTTTCACAGTTCAGTCCTTGATGCATTTCAAATTTATCAACAAAGTGAACGATGGTAAGTGTTGTCTTGACCACTTTCTGTCGGGACTGCCCAGGCCGGTGAATGTGATTTTTGTCTAAGGCAAACTCTATCGGCCAAATTTTAAAATTAAGTCATTTTAACACCACAAACACTGACTTTTTAGTTAAGTACTTATTCCATCTGAAGAAAAGCACTTGTACATGTCATACATTGTAACTGTTTTATTCTATACAACCGGTGCTATATGGTGAGATAATGTTACCATTTTCAGCTAAAAAGTGCAACTGTTTCATAACCTATTAAATTCAGAATTCTCTTTAGGTGCTCTGGGAATATATAATACTAAAAAAAAAAGCTGATGTTTAAAGTTCAAATTCAAATTGCTGACTCTCGCAATTAAGTCTGGCTTTTCCCGTCAAGCGCCTGTACCCAAGTTAATCAGCCTTGTTTTCAGCCTCATAAATACAAAGCCCAACATATTCAATCCAACCGCCCTTCTGCTGGCTTGAGGAAATCAGATCGTGCAATTTTTGTAGGGTGTCGTTGATTTCATAGCAGAAGATTGATCACAGTTTTGGTTTTCCACGATGTAAGACTTAATTCAATCTGAAAGTGCTTGTTATAGAATATAATAAAATAATTATAGGTCAGTGAATTTTTGCAGAGAAATTAAGCAAGCTTTTCTTAGAAGTCCTTCATGTATCAGTTGGCATGTTTTTATGTAATATAAAGATTAATTTCTAATTATTTCAGTGTCAATGAATCAAAATTTGTTCAATATTTGTGTACCCATATTCAGTTATAATTATTTTTATCCATTGCAAATTTGTGCTTAAAATTTTATTTAATATTGTGGCTTTTTAGCTAGAAATTGAATAATTTACATAATTAAAAAGCATGAAGCTGTGTGTCTTAGTATATAGTGATATTTCCCACTCTGCGTAGCACATTAGTAAATTTATAAAAGAAGTTTTGTGAACTTGCCAGGCTGCAAAGCTTGATTTTAGCCGGATACGCAAGCTGTAATAAGTTTTTAATATTGAATAAAATACAACTAGAGGTGTTCTAAAAGTAAGGGTTGCGTTGAGAAGAATGTTCATCCGAATACCTGGTGATAGCAGGCACCTACCAGTTCATGCAGCCTTTGCCTGAGTACTTTATTTCTGAGGTAGTAAATGACGATATTGAGCCAGCTGTTGGAATGGAACACCACGTTGGCGATGAGGATGAAAGTGGATGGGTCTTGCTCCATTTGGGGGATGATAACAAACAGGCAGATAGTCGGGGTCCAGCAGGCAAAGACAGTCAGGGTTATGATGAACACCGTGGTGGCAGACTTGGTGCTGACTCTCTGCTGCTCACCTTGAGGGACGCTGATCTGATTCTGGGCAGCGATGCGGCGCGCCTGCTGCCGTGCGACATTCAGAATGTAGAAATAAAGGATGGAGATGGTCCCAATGGAGATTGCCATCATGAAGACAGACTGGTACAGACAAAAAACGCACTCCCCGTAAGAGCAGCTGCGAGGGCTTTCTTGGGAGAGGGTATTCGGTGCGTAGATGCCCATCAGAATGATGTAAAAGGCCAAAGTCAGGGTCCATGTTGTAGCAACAGTGAGCTTTGCCTTGGTTGGAGTCATCAGTGTGGGGTAGCGCAGGGAGTAGACAATTGCAAGAAAACGATCCACCGTCAACAACACGAGAGATAAGAAACTCAGCGTGAAGAAAGATGCTGCCGCAACACCCCAAACGGAGCAGAGAAATTCCCCCAGCAGCCATTCCCCAGCCAAGTTAGCAGTCAGCTCGGGGAGCACCCAGAACAGTCCGACGCAGATATCGGAGATGGTGAGTGCGGCCATGAAGACTTTGGTCGTTTCTTGGATGCCGCTGGCACGATAGAGCACCACGAGGCATGTCGGGTTGAAAATAAGTATCAAAACAACAGTGAGCACTGTCAAAACGTGAATGAAAATCTGAATCGGATCAACGGGGCTTGGCTCGGGCATTTCTGAGGCTGTTTCCATTGTGCTAATGCCCGTGGTATTCATGGTTTTTGTTGTATATGTGTCAAAATAGTCCACTAGCTTCAACTGATTTATTTCACATGAATCAGTGCTGTCTAATTATCTCAGTGGCTCACAGGTGTGGGAGTAGCCTGTCAGTGTGTCACCAGCTTTCACTGCAAGTTCTGTTGTTTTCACTCCCTCTTTTATTTTCCCCTGACTGTCTGCACAAAGTATGATCACCGGCCTCACAGCCAGGTGAAGTGGTTGGCCATCTATGCCGACGTCACTACTGAGTAATTTTTTCCAACTCCCCTCCCCCTACTTTCAATTTCCTGTCCTCCACTTTCCATTTTTGTCACTATCAGACTTTCCTCTTGAGTGTTTTCTTCTTCCGTCCAATTTACATTGCAGTTGATTGCTTTCACGGGTTGTGTGGTTAATGTCCACCGCAGATAGGGTTGCTTTCTCACCAGTTGTTGATTTGCCCTCGTCTGTCTTCATGCCAAACATCATATAGTCCACGCTTAATAGCATTATTTCCATGACAACTCAGCTTCAAATTTTGTCTAGCTCTCGGCTGGATTGTAAAGACTGGCAATTTAATGATTTTCAAAATCAATATACATGTACCTGCCTTTCGCGGATGGACTGTTGGCAATTTCATTTGTGCTGTTACGTGTTAAAAATTCCAATAGAGTGTCTGCCTTCTTGTGTTGTCAGCCGTAACATTGACACAATCAACTGATTGCTCCTTTGCAAAAAATTGCATTTCAGTGGAAATATTGAGTATTTCCTGTGTGTGCCCTTTTGTAAAAGTCGTGTGCATGTTTGACATTTCAAAGTTCCTGAGAAAAATCTTAGAAAATATGAAGAGGCCTTTCCATAAAGTCTCCTTGAGGTGTAGTCAGAAAATAGCATATACCCAAAATTAGTGAGCGTACACATTGGGTCGTTTTATTAAACAAACTCGAGGCCACTCTGAGTGTATATTATAATATCTATTTCTTGTACAATCGGCTTAACAAAATGCCTGATTGTTCCTCATACAATAATAAGACTAATTTATCAATATTTTATGTGTAACACGGATTGAACCAATGCATCACAGGTGCATTTTTTATAAAGGAATGTTTATCGTTCACCTTGTTTCCAGGGATGGCTGTTGACCAGACCAGCAGCTCAGCAGGACGTATTGTACAACCTCTTTGCTGAGTACTTCAAGGAATGCTACAACAATGCCATACAAAACCTGACCCCGAAAATGGATGTAAGTGCCAAAAAAAAATGCATCTGCTCTTTTTTGTTTGAGGATTGAATCAGTTGCTTCACCTGACAAGGGGGGGTTGGTTGAATGAGGTTATGTTGAATTGACATTAGGATTGACCTTGCTTAGTAGTTGAATCTCTCACTGTTGAACTTTGCAGCCATACCTAATTTATGTGTCGTATAGGGTGTTATGTAATCACAAGTAAGTAATGAGTTTTGAGGATTTATACATTGTTTCCACCCAAATCATGTATATTCTGGTCGCACCTCTTCAGCCTGTGTTGTGGGCACGTCATAGAAGAATTTATCATTCGACCTAATATCTGGGAAAAATTGGCCATTTTGTGAGAGCTGTCCTAAGTCCCGTTATATAAATTGTGTCAAAGCGACTTCAAGGCATCGATTGAAAACTTCTAAATGTCACAACACCATAAAGAAAAATATCTGATATCTGAGCTTGCAGGATTTGTGTCTTATGAGGTTAAAATTAAATTGGGAAGCATACAGTGATTGATGGGCTTCAGGTTGTTTGCTTGCCGTTTGATACCATCCTTATCTCTTTTCCATCCTCCAGATTCTGGAGTGCATGTACATCCGTCAAGCCATAGACCTCTTGACTGGACTCATACCCAGCGAAGACAGCACCCCATCCCGTGAGCATCTGGAGAGGTTGTTTGTCTTCTCCTTGATGTGGTCCATCGGCGCTCTCCTGGAGCTAGATGACCGGAAAGTGGTAAAGAGGTGTTTTCCATTACTCAACGCAGAAATTCTCTCCAGTCCTTGACCCTGGCTTTGAGCAAGCCATCAGTGGTACTGCCTGAAAAATTTCAGGTGGTACTTTTGGCCACAGCTCTTAAAGTACCGCTGGATGGATAGTAACAAACTCGGAATAATAAACAGGACACTGAAAAAAAAATGGAAAGTACTTTCTTCTCTAATTGTATTGTCGAACCAAAAAGAATAGCCTGCTTATCACACTACAGAAAATGATGAGCAGATTTTAGATACAGGACCCCGGATATCTAGTGATAGGCCATCTGATGAGATGAGTGCATTATGTGCATCTAGTGTTTGTGCTTAGCATGTTGTATTCCTACTTTGTAACTTTCTTTAAGATGGAGGATTGGATGAAAGATAAAGGAGGACTGAACCTGCCCCGCATCGACCCAAGCAGCCAAGACACCATCTTTGAGTATGTGGTGAATGATGCAGGCAACTGGGAACACTGGAGTGACAGGGTAAAGTCTAATTTCATCATACATATTCATGATCTCAATACATAATCAATTGAGAACCACAGAAGCTGCTTAAAGTGATAGTTTTTACTAAAGTGAACTTCAATATTATGTGGAAATTAAGTTTTTATTTCCACATGTGGCTTAAGGTTGCTTTTACCTGCTTTGCTTTGTGTTGTTCAATTTCCACAATTGAACTAAAATCAGACAAAAATTATGTTTAACTGTGCATCATATTTGAAACTTGATGGTTTTCAATCATTTCATTTCATTTCAAGTTCTCGTTATAGTGATTCCACAGTAGTTTTGATGATCCATCCTTTCCTTGCTCTATTCATTTCAGGTTCCAGAGTACCTCTACCCCAAGGACAGCACCCCAGATTACGCCTCCATTCTTGTACCCAACACTGACAATGTCCGCACTGACTTCCTCATTCACACTATCGCTAAGCAGGACAAGGCTGTCTTGCTTATTGGTAAATTCATGTTTTTTTAAGAACAGGTTTTGCCCTTACACCAACATTTATCCAAAAACACTGTACACGGGGTGTTTGTCTGAGCGTTTGTGAAAAAAATCACAAGCTTACTCAGGTGAGACTCGAACCCCACAGCCTTCTGCTTACTAGTGAATAAATCTTTATGGTCACCATGAACACACTTCAACTTCTTGCCGATTCCTGCGACGCTTTTCTTTGCTCCTAGCTCCTGCTGCTTTTAAACACATCAATCCACCAAGTGCACGGTCAAGGCAACCAAATACTGTAATGCCTGAACACTTTAACAAATACTTCAGCAGAATAACAGTTCATCTTTGATTCGCTTAAGTGACAAGCTAGACAACCTCAAGGATTTTGTTATCAACCACAGGCGAGCAGGGCACAGCCAAGACAGTTGTGATCAAGGGTTACTGTGCCAAGTATGACCCTGAGCGGCACCTTTTCAAGAGCCTCAACTTCTCCTCTGCTACCACACCTAACATGTACCAGGTAAGGAGTTTGGTTCTCATTCATGATTCTGGTCCTGAACCTCCCTAACCAAAGAGAGAAAGGAAAAAGGTTTTGAATATTGTTGAATTTTAAAGTGAAATGTTGATAAACTTATCTGAAACAGAAAGAATGTAATATCAGTAAAAAAAAACCCGGGCCTTTCAAGGAAGTAGTAAATTTACATTTTTAAATAAAAAATTTGGGAAAAACAAGTTATATTTGTGCATCACAAACAGATTTGTGCATGTGAATTAAATAAATTTTCAGCTACGCGGTTCTTGCTATTGCTTTTTGGAGTTTCACAAGTGATTGCTATTTATCACAGCGGACTATTGAGAGTTACGTGGATAAGCGTGTTGGTACGACCTACGGACCTCCAGCAGGAAAGAAGATGACCATCTTTATTGATGACATCAACATGCCAATCATCAATGAATGGGGTGATCAGGTAATTACTTTGTGTCCGCTTCTTTGACTTGTCTAAGCGAGGAACCATCCAGATCTTGTTGCTCAAGTTGTTACTTTTATTGGCCTCCAACGGGGTTAGCATTTGGATTGGAATGTACAGTGCCAACTTACGAGAGAAAGCTCAGGTGGTAGAGTGCTGGTGTAGCTTTGCAGTGGTTGTTGGTTCGAATCCTACTGGAGTAATTTTTCCCCCCCTAATGGATAGATTACCAATGAGATTGTGCGTCAGCTGATGGAGACCCGCGGCTTCTACAACCTGGACAAACCCGGTGACTTCACCAACATTGTGGACATCCAGTTCATGGCGGCCATGATTCAGCCCGGCGGAGGCCGTAACGACATCCCCCAACGTCTCAAGAGGCAGTTCAACATCTTCAACTGCACCCTGCCGTCCAACAACTCCATCGACAAGATCTTCAGGACCATTGGATGCGGCCATTACTGCAAGGTAGGCCACTGATCTGTGAGACAGTACCCGAATTAAGACATTTATTGCTCATTTGAAGGTGACATATAAGATCACTTCAGGCACAAATCTCAAGCTTATTTACATCGTGTTCCTCGCCTCTAGGAGCGTGGTTTTTCAGAGGAGATCTGCGAGTTGGCTAATAGCCTGGTCTCATCCACTCGCAAGCTCTGGCAGCGCATCAAGATCAAAATGTTGCCAACCCCAGCTAAGTTCCACTACATCTTCAACCTGCGTGATCTGAGTAGAATCTGGCAGGTAAGTAAAAAGAATGCTTATTTTGTCCTTTTTACGATCTGTTAGCCGGTAACCAGGCCTGCTTGCCAATAATAAGTTTCCTGTTTGATTGTAACGGCATTCAATATTATGTCATTCTCCCAGG